>NC_141163.1:112040541-112108041 GCF_053477565.2 Lygodium microphyllum
ACTGCTGCTGCTGTTTTTTCTTGCGTTTTTAGTCTTTCTCTCTCTTGCAAGCTGTCCTGCCTACGTTTTAGTCTTTCTCTCTCCTGCTGCCTACGTTTTTAGTCTTTCTCTCTCCTGCAAGCTGTCCTGCCTGCGTTTTTTGTCTCCCTCTCTCCTCACCTGCGTTTTTCTACTGGTTGCAACCTGTTACTGCTGGTCACATCCTCCCACTGGCAGCTCACTTCCAGCCCTTCCACTACCCTCCCACCCCTTGAGGTGGACATTGCAATTCGTGCTTCACACTACCCTCACACCCCTTAAGGCGGACATTGCGGTTCGTGGTTCATGGTGGTTGACCTCTTCCTTCTTCAGCAAGGCACACTGGTATCCATGGCTTCTTTACCAACAAATGACCAGACTATAGGGTACTCCTACTATGGCATCACCGGACACACCACCGATGCTTGCTGACTTCGACCTTTGCTCCACACCCCTCCGGAGTACATGTATCTTCCACCAGGCACTACTTGTACCACCTCTCCTTTCTATGCCACAAAGATCATTTTGCATCGGCTATCAAAGTACTATGCTTAAGGCAATAAGACGCATCCAATGCGCACTAAGTCCTTTCGAGCACATGGAGGATCGACTGGCGCTACAACCTCCTGGAGATCGTCGCAATGCCAACGGCAGTCTCCTCCCACTTATTTTCAGGTGCAGTGGCTTCCACGACCTACAGATCTACAGTTCGCTCCATCGAGAGACAGTGATTGTTTGATACCGTCTCCTTGTCAGTCCGCTCCTTCAAGAGACAGTGGTTGCTCGACTCGTTCCTCTTCTTCTGCTACCCAGTCTGCTCCACTAAGAGACAGTGATTGTTGCCCACCTCTTGCTCCATTCTGAGCCCCACCCTTCCCCACCCTCGACTATTTAGGTTCGAGAGGCTACCTTTGGAAGCTCTTCGGCACCCCAGATACCTTCTTCAGTACGACTGGCAGCACTTCCTTCATCATCAGACATTTCGGAGTCCGTGATCCATGAGTTTTTGGATTCCCTATCTACTTCAGAGGAGGATTCAAAGGGGGATGTTATTTCTTTTCCCTCAAAGGGCGCATCTACTTCTTCGACTTCAACGGGGGGCCCTCCACCTCCCACCTCAGAGGGGGAACCTACTCCACATGAAATTCTTCACCCATCCTCTACTTTCTTGGGGTGGTTGTCTTCGACCAGTCATCTCTTCTACTGATACCCAGGATCTTCAAGTACCACCTAGATCGGGACCTCGGAGGTTCAGCGCGACTTGGTGACAAGGCCTTCGTATTCCTTCCAGCATGGATGCACGGAGCTAGTGGCTTCTCTCCCGAGGTTGTGTTTCGGGTCCTCCAGTTCACTCTGTCTACTGGTCTTTACTGCAGATTCCCTTTCCGGTAGAAATCTTGGATCTTAGGGATCCTCTACATCTTCTTGTCTTGGTCACTTGGTCAGCATGGAGCCACCTCCCGAGATTGAGTACAGGCATATCCTTATGGTTCTCCACACCACACAAAGTCCGACATTCCTCCTATGCATTGCATGATTTCATCATCTATGTACTAGGGCCCTTGGACAAGTCACCAATTTCCTTGAGGGACACTGTCCAAGTGACACCTGTTGCATGAGCATTCTTCAACATGCAGCATTGCATCTCCACCTTACTCTTCTCTCATTCCCCTTTTTGGGCCTGAGAGGGGGTGTTGAGAAACCCTTCACCTACAGTTTGCGTTTTTGCGTTTCTATGTTTTTTGCATAGGGTTTGCAACCTAAAAAGGGGCACCATCCTAGACTGACTGTGCCTATTTATAGGCCACTCTCTCATTCATTCCTCACGGCTGATTCATTTAGTCCGTCGCTCCTTCTCTCCAGCCTCTCCACTACCCTCACACCTCTTCAGGAGGACATTGCGGTTCGTGGTTCGTGGCTGTCTTCATCATCTTCCTTGTGCTATGGCATCCTTATTCCCTTGTATCACATTCACTCCATGATTCACAACTTCATCATTCCATTCATCAGAGTTTCGTCTCTCTTCTCTTCTCTTCTCCATGTTTGTTGAGTTCACTCCGTGTTTCTCCCCGCAAATCCTACTGTCTCGCTGGTACGTCATCTTTTGACATTCTCATCATGGGTACTGCTTGTACATAACCAAACTAGTCATCAAGTAGAATGTAGAAGGAGCAATTCTACTGGTGAGTTTCTCCCCCACGAGTTCACCAAGTTTCTACAGCAATAGGGCATCTCACGCAAGCTCACTTCTACCAAATCCCCCTCTCAAAATGGAGTTGTAGAGTGTAGAAACCGGATTGTGATGAACATGGCATGCTCTATGTCGTTTTGCAGTAGAGCTTCCTGAGTGCCTTTGGATCGAGGCTATTAACACTTCGATGTAAATCCTCATAGTTCCTCAAAGAACTCTTCGAGGCATTCTTTGGCACTCAGCCTATCATTTCTCACTTTAGAGTCTCAAGATGCCTACATGCACACTCCTGATGATAAGTGGATCTTTAGGACCAATTTCCAAGCTAATGGAACTTTGGATAAACACAAGGCTTGCCTTATAGTGGAAGGTTTTTAACAAAAATATATTATAGATTATGAGAAGACCATTGCACCCACTACGCAATTGGCATCATTCTATTTGTTGGTTGCACTAGCCGCTTATCACAGTTGGCCGATATATCAAATGGATGTCAAAAGTGTCTTCCTTAATGGTTAGTTGAAGGAGAAAGTCTATATGGAGCAGCTTCTCGGATTTCCTTCTGCCGACCGCAAAGACAAGGTCTCTCATTTGCAGAAAGATCTTTACACGCAAGCTAAAGCAAGTACCATGTTTGTGATTCCATAGGATGGATGAGTTCCATAGAACTCTAGCTATCATTCTACCCCATATGACCTAAACTTATATATCAAAACTACTTTAGAGGGGTCTGCTACATTCATTTGTACATTGATAATTTACTTACTACGAGCTCAGATTCTAATAGTATAGTGGATATAAAGGCCCAACTTTGTTCTACTTTTGAAATGACTGACCTTGGTTAGTTGTTCTATTTTTTGGGGATAAAAGTAGTTCGATCTAGGGATAGTATTTTTGTCTCACAACAAAAGTACACCCTTTAGTTAGTTGAGCAGTATTGCACCGATCAGACTTATCTTATGGTCATACCTCTTGATTGCACTGCAAAGCTTTCCAAGAATTCCCTAGGTGAGCCCTTTGATAAGCACGCCTATAGATTTGTTGTGGGAAAACTTCTTTGATTGATTCATACTAGGCCAAATCTCGCCTATTCTGTCTCTTTATTTAGTTTTACAATGCACCCAAAATGTCACACTAGGTTGCTTATATGCGTGTGTTGAGATATGTTCAGTATAATTTTTCTTATGATCTAGTATATGGTCATGGTTTGCTTTTGTAGGGACACACTAATTCAGACTAGGTTGGAGATCCCAACACCCGGTATTCTCGTGGAGGCTACATCTTTTCTTTGGACATGGCTTCCATTTCTTGGTCAAGCCGTAAGCAAGAGAGAATGGTTGATTCCACAATAGCCAAGGTAAAGTATTGAGTCCTTTTTAACACACCACAAAGGCTCTCTACTTGAGGGGATTGCAAATAATTCTACACTTTCCATGTGTTTCACCAGTTGTCCTCTACTACAACAACCAATGTCATGGCACTAGCTGGTAATTCGATCATCAGTCTATGTATTTATCGTACGATTGTGTTTATATTCTATAGACAAGCATTTCTTTACAACTATTGCATCAACTTTAGGATATACGAGTACCATGAGAGATAATAAGGGGAGTTCTCACATTTTATGAGTCAATGACAAGTAGGGTTCGCGCACCAAGTTGAATGTCAGACATAGCCCAAAGCGATTGGGGTAAGGCATGGCTACCCCCCATCAACACTCTTTGTACTATACAATTATTAAATAACTAAGTTTTTTATAAGGTTGGTGGACCAAGTGCAACTCTTGTAGGAGTCTTGATCCCTATCTTACTACATGCCAATGACATTGTTTAAATCTAAATTCTCTTCAAGGATTATAGTTCCATCTTCATACCCTGGGTCACTTTCTCGTGACCAAAGCTCCCCATGAGACTTACATGAGGTTCAAAGAACTCGCTACCCTACAAAGACAGATGGAGAGAGAGACCTTGAATAAGGTATCACTATCACCACCATCATCATCAATGCTATTTGCATCAAAGTGCCCATCAAGAGAGTCTAAAGATGACTCCTCCAAGGTGGTTGATGAGACACACTCGCACTCATCCTCATTGACAAGGTTACCATCATCATCAAATGGCAGTCCCCCTAGGCAATGGTGCTCTAGGGAAGGGGGTATTGAGCGAAAATATGCATTACTTGCTGATTAGCCTCTTAAACAGCCCCAAAACACACTAAAAATGCTCTTTTAGAGTAAAACCCTAAAACGAGGAGCGGTTCAAGAGAGTTCAGTGGAAACCCTAAAACGGGGAGCGGTTCGAGAGAGTTTAGTGGAAACCCTAATTTTTGGGGCGCCCTTCCACATCTATAAATAGACAAGCTGCCCCCATTCAGCCATTATCCTTGTTTGCAAGTTACATCAGCCCACGCACCCTCTGCTGCTGTTGGCGCCCAGTTTCCAGCCTGCAGCCCGCCTCCATCTGCTGTCCAGCCATCATTGACTGCAGCCACATTATCTTCAGCCTGTCCATTCCTGTAGGCGCCAGCTCTCAGCTGCTGGCGACTACTCCAAACTGTCCCAGACTGCTGTTTAGCCTGTTGTCCATCATCTCCAAGGTCAGCCAGCCTCTGTTTTCAGCATTGTAGACCTTGACACTCCCAGACACTGTTTCAGCCTGCTGTTTACAGCAGACTGTGCACAGTCTCCAGCCTCCGATCGACGGTACACTGCTGCGTTTACCAATTTCCAGCCTCCAAACTGCTGCGTTTTGGTGACCAGCCTGCTGCCATTCACTATTCAGCACTCCTACACTCCGACTGGTGGTCACAGACTTGAGATAGGTCTTCAGTGGACGTCACACTCCGACATTGCTCTGCCCTTGAGCACACTCTACACTCTTACATTCATTTACAACATTCATTCACTTCAGAGTTGTGTTCTCTCTCTCCCTTCTTCTGTTTGTGTTTGAGTTTTTCTGTTTGAGTTTTGAGTTTTGCGTTTAGGGTTTGAGTTTTTGAGTTTTGCGTTTAGGGTTTGAGTTTTGCCCTCTGTGTCTGTGTCTTTCTCTTTGTGTTTCTGTAGTGGTCGTACACTCTGTGTGACCTCAGTGCAAACCCTAGCAGTTTCCTTCACAGGCGATGTCATCTTGAAACACGAGATTGGAGCTACTAGAGCCCCACCTCACATATATTTGAATGCCACTCGCATCACTCCCCATCTATGTTGAAGGGTGTCAAATGACTAGACCCCTGCCGCCACTTGCCTGAACTCCGAGTCCTAGCCCAAAAGAATGCCGACTACAAGTGTCATGAGTGTGAGCTGCTATTAGCTCTCTATAGATCAACCTCCTAATGCACACTCGAAAGAGTGTCCCCATCAACTTGAAGATATCCACATTCACATACACATACAAGTGAAATTTGTAAAGCATGAAGTTAAAGACAGCAAACTGAATTGAAGCACATACTCTTATAGTTCAATATTTACCTACTTAGGACTACCCATTCTAAGCATCACCCGTATGATGCACAACTCAGTGCAACAATAGACTAGCGGCTCCAACTGCCATGTGCTAAGTCGATTGTGAATCTTCATGTGTATGAGAGAATAGGCACTCTAGTTTCTCTCACATGCATGCAACCTGCCCCCTTTGATCTGCATAGCAGCCAAGCTCTCCAACACTACATTGTGGTCATTTATGGGCACAACCCAAGTCAAGTATGCAAGTTAGTCTAATCAGAGCTCTCCATCATCCATAATAACGTGCGACTTCGCTAGATGCACCAAAGCTATAAAACCATAGATGGCCTTATGCATCCATTTCCATCTTCTCTCTAATATATCAATGAGATGTGCATATTGTGACTCTATAACCAATGTGCAAGCCCGCACCTCCATCAATACTGCTCTAAAGAAGTGAACAAGAAAAGCCCATGGTGGACACCTCGCAATCCATCAAAGGGAGTCCCCGCAAGGACAATAGCATGAACCTTCTACCACACACCATGGTCAAATTAAAGCCATCATTGTGAGACACCACAGACTTGCCCCTAGACATATCAGCAAAGTGGCAATGCACCACATCATAGCCAGCACCATGTGTTGATCTTGAGATCAGAATAGATAGCTACATTCTCTAGACACCTCATACATACAATTTTAGATATACTTTGCAGTTTTTTACAATTCTTATGTGCACTTCTCTAGATATTAGTCTTAGACTAGAATACCACTTTTACTTATTGATGAGATGACATCATATATGGATGTACTTTGGTTTTGTCACATAGGTCTACTGGTCTTCTATAAACATTAATCACTCTCTCCTTTCTTTTCGTGAAGTTTAAGTTAATGTATGGAAATATATACATCAGGCCTTTAGGCCAACCAAGCTAGACAGCAACAATACACATGAAGCCAAAAGGCTGCAAGAACAGCATTCTACAGAAACAAAAACTCTCTAAAAGGCTATCAAGCACCATTCGACAAAAACAAAAGAAGGGGATCATCAAGCGGGGCACGATGGGGGGGAGCAAACAGTATCCATGCATGGGGCAGCGACCTCTCCAATTATAAGACTAGCTGAAATCATGGAAGAAATCTGCCATAAAAGCAAGCCTCGCACTCATCCCACATGGCCACGGATACCCAAGACCAAATCAAAGAAAAAAGCATTGCGAGTCCGCCAAATGTGCCAAAGACCAGTCCATCACATGAAATGAAGGAGATAAGGATAAAGAGACTGCAACCTAGCCGTGGATGGGATCTTACCTAGGACCCAAGAACAGATAGGCATTCTCTGACCTGTCCAACGAGGTCCACACTGTGGAGATGAAACCTGTGTAGCAACCGGGCAAGAAATGAAAAGATGAACAGGGGTCTCATTACAAGTAGCACAAAATATACATTTGCCCCAGGATATCTTGCAGGCTCACAACACATAGCCAATATGGGCAAACCACCAATGAGAAGCCTCCAGAGAAAAACTTTTCCTTGATAGGGAAGCTTTGACTTCCATAAGTGAAGCACATGATCACGCCACTTAGCTGCACTATTACGAACTAACCAAACTTTCTTGGCTTTCTCAGTGATCCATCTCTTACTCTCTGCCATTTTGTGGCATCTAATTAGCTGACCACTTCAGAAAATCCTAGGGTTTCACAAAGGCCCAATCCAACCACGGCAATAAGGGCTGTGTAGCAGGCAAGGGAGAGTGCCTCCGAAGCCAACCCTCCAAGGTTGACCACATCAACCTATAGCCTCTTGGTATTTGGAAGTACTAGCAAATGTGGCAAGAAGAATACCAACCCAGAATAACAACATCCTGGATAGTCTTCAAGCCCAATCTCACCATCCTATTAAATTTAACCCTTTGCAGTTGCTTGTCAGGCCAGTCAAGCAACCTAGATGTAGCCAAAGACCCGTGTGTGTGTGTGTGTGTGTGTGTGTGTGTGTGTGTGTGAGAAGAAGCCTTCAATACAAAAAGTCAAGCGGAGTGCAAAACATCCTATCAATCATACCTTAATAGGAACGTTATTGACCTCCATGTCAACATACAGCATTATCTGAAAGTTCAGACAGAGAGAGTTAGGATAGACACTAAGTACTGCAATAAGATAATACCAAAGCCTTCACAACTACAAAAGAGTACAACTATCAAGCATACAAAACAATTGCTAACATTTCAAAACAGCATACTTCAAGAGCTAAAGTTTTCTCCCAAAAAAAGAGAATTACTCGGAAGAAATCCGTGAAGTGAAAAACAAAGTGCAAAACAAGGCCCTCTAAGGAACTACTAAGTACATAAAGAGGTAAACTTAAATTGAGATTTTTCAAAGGCTTTAATTAAGACCCCAACACAGCATATCTCTATATCATTGTAGTCTTCTTCATAGTGGGACTTACAATGCAAGTTAATAGCATCAGCTTCTCTTAAGCATGCTGGATTCTCTTGAGCATTATCATGCACACCAATATGCAGCCAAAGAATAAATTGATTGTGGATTATACATCTTAATTTGAAATATCCATTGAAGTACTAAGAACCTAAGGCTCATTATTCCCTTGTAAATTGCTCATGATAATAAGTTTTGATATACAAGTTTGTGATATGGAATGACATCTTTGAGACTGCAATTACTTTTTGGGCTTGCCTTTCCTAGAAAATGTCCATATTTAAGCTTAGTATAATAACATCAACTTCTTCAGAATGTGAAAATGATAGATCTACAGGTCTCATCAACCAATGGAATCATCAATTAATGCACACAAGAATTTGATGAAAACACTGTGTTTCTGTTGAATGTCACACTAGACAATGCTGGATACTAAAGAGTTACAATATTTCTAGCTGAGAAATGTGGTGGATCTCTTGGCAACACAAGACATGCTCTTATATACACACAAGATCTCCTATATGAGGATATGGGTATCCAAAAGTGTAGCAACATGTGACCAAGGCCGTCTAATTAATCAATGGCATTGTATTTATGATAGAAGTTTGATATGTAACTGAATAAATAAACTTGAATTAGAAAATGTATACCCACATAACAGGGCCCTTGAAAATTTAAACAACTTACCACACGTGCAAAAGCTTCAGGATTGTGCTCTAGAGCTGCTTCCCAGTTTTCATCAATATTTTTCTACAAAAAAACATCCCACAGAGTTGGAACTGTCATGACACAGAAATAACACTAGTGCAGCTCAGTTGCTATTGCAACTGCTTTGTGCTTTCACCTGTAGGTAACTTCAAGTGTGAATCTTGTTTCTACTCTCACCTCTACATAGAGGAAAACGTTCGTCTTTTTCTTGCAAAGCCATACCTGTTGTATAGCTTCCTCAATTTTTCGTTGAGCATCAACATCAAAGGGATCAGCATTCAGTAAAGCCTGTTTTCAAAGTACAAATAAGATAGACCACATTAAGAGACTTCATTCACAAACAAAAGTGCTTGTAGAAAAATATAACTGACTTTAACTCTGACAAGTGATTTTTTTCTCTTAAGGCAGACCCGTTGCTTTGCCCTTCTTTTTTTTTTTAATAGAGGCAGCCATGAGAATCATCTATCCACACTGTGCCTGCCTGTATAATGGGGCCCATAGGAAGGGGAAACATAGAGAGAGATGCAAACACAGAGATGCCTGGTAGTGCATCATATTTGGTCCTTTGTTTCAGCTGTTTGCGGCCAGGTAGTTAGTAAGAACATTAGCCCATGAAGTTGGGTCCTTCAGTGGCCCTCTAGTACTTCGCATCCATCACATTTCAGGTTGCTCTTTGACATACTCCAATACTAGGGACTGGTACAATTGGGCTGTGCAGAATGCCTTCATTCAGGTCAGCAATTGAGTGAAGAAACACATTCAAAGCTTCTGAGGCATGTGACTTTTCTAGGTGTTGACGTATGTTACTACCGATACTTTAAACAAGGAGCATGCTGATCCTGGGATTGTGGCTCTTTCTTTGGTTCCTTTTCAAAGCCTGAGTCCTTGGTCTTTATGATGGGAGCACCCTTTATATTAACATGTTCATGTAAAACGCAAATATTGTGCCAAGCAACCTCTGTTGGTCACAGAGAGAGAGAGAGAGAGCACGTGTGTGTGTGTGTGTGTGTGTGTGTGTGTGTGTGTGTGTGTGTGTGTGAGAGAGAGAGTGAGAGATACGAAAGTGTGTCAACAGGATCGATGGCTGACCTGCAGACAAGCTTCCCTGCCTGCAGATGTGTGCTCGCCTTGCGTGAGTCCCTTCCTCAGTTCAGCGCTAGGTCCCGTGTGCCCTGAACTGACGTGCATCCTTCCTTCCTGCGGCACCTTGCTTTTGTGGCACACACACACAAAGAGAGAGAGAGAGAGAGAGAGAGAGAGAGAGAGAGAGAGAGTTTCACCTGTGCACTGCCAGCCCAAGTCCTACGCTCGTGCTAGACTGCCCTGACCCACACCTCTGTTTCGTCTGCATCACACGCCGCCTCAGTCCTGGCTCACATCGCGCAGGCTCCTGTCTGCCCTGTTCAACAACTTCACTCTGGCCCTTGCCATCCTGAGGTTCCTAGTATTTTTTACAAAGGCGAAAGGACTCAAATTGTTGCTGAATAAGCTGCAACCGCTTGACCATTTAACAAAATGGTTAATCACTTTGCAAGAGTTTGATTATGAGATTAGGAGCAAGCCACCAAAACTACAGGGTATTGTAGAATGTCTTGTGGATTTCGAAGAGCCAAAGGAAATTCTGGCTAAGGGAAGTGATATTGAAGGTCTATTTTAAATCGATACAGCTTCCATCCCTTCTTGGTGTGCGGGTATAACACATTATTTATCTACATGAGGATTTGGGTTTGCTTTATTGAAGTTTGAAAAGAGAAAGATCAAGCAACAAGCAGGTGTCTTATATCGAAGAGGAGTAGATGATATCTATCGTCATTGTGTAGTACCCGAGGAGATACCATTTATTCTCGAGGAGTGTCATTATTCAACATGTGGGGAACATTTTGTTGGCCAGCTTACTGCCCAAAAAGCTCTCCGTGCTAGATATTGGTGGGCATAAATTTTCCAAGATGCTTTTAGTTATGTTAAGCGTTGTGATGTCTGTCAAAGACACAATGCGAGGAAAAATCATAGGCGACCTCTAAATCCCATTTTGGTTATGTTATCCTTTGAAAAATGGGGTACTAATTTTGTGGGACCAATATACCCTTCATCAATGTAGTGGGAGCTCACGCTCAACCGCCAAGACCCGCGGATCGCTTATTGTTTCAAGTGTTTCAAGCGAGCTCTCATGGCTATCTCTCACCTAGCCAATGCACCGTCGATTCTCTCGGGATGTAGTGAGCTTACCGTGATGCCGAAATGAGTTGTCTCCTCTCTTGCACACACTAGTAGCTCCACGATCCTAGATGCTAGCTCAAGCATCCTCAAGCCTCCTCCATCTCCAAGCTCCATCCACCATAGCCACGTGCGCGAGAAGAGAGAAGAGAAGAGAAGACAAGAGAGAAGAAGAGAGAAGAGGAGATGGTGAAGAGCTTCACCCTCTTGATCCCTCACTCCCACGCACTCACTCACTCCCTCACACTCTCACACTCCCTCTCTCAAGAGCACACACACAAGCAAGGTGAAAAGAAGAAGAGAAGAAGAGAGGACTCTTGTTAGCCACACACCAAAGAATGAGCTTCCATTTACTTTTTGAACTTTATATACAAACCCGAAAATTCCATGGGCACCCATCTCTTTTTCCATGACCGGCCATTGTGGCAAGATCCCTTTTTCTAATTCCCTCTTCTGCCCAGCTCACCCTCTGTCCCAGGTCACATGTGCACACAGTCGACCTGATCTGTCCTGTCTTTCCTGTGGCACCCTGCTGAGTCGGA
The DNA here is from genome assembly GCF_053477565.2 of Lygodium microphyllum. Classification (NCBI taxonomy): domain Eukaryota; kingdom Viridiplantae; phylum Streptophyta; class Polypodiopsida; order Schizaeales; family Lygodiaceae; genus Lygodium; species Lygodium microphyllum. The sequence continues at coordinate 112,052,089 of NC_141163.1, forward strand.
CTGCGAGGGTCTGTCTGTGACGACCTGCTTTCATCCCGGGATGACTTCTCCTACCAACGACGAAATGGAAAGCGACACTCCGGCTCTGCAATCTAATGGCATCGATATGGCCTTTCTCGATCAGCAGATTGGGCAAGGGAATGGCAAAGACTTCACCGATCCAGATGGTGATTCCTCGGCTGATGAACTCGGGCCGTTGCAGGATAGTGAAGACATGGGCAAACGTCGTATGATATCGGTCGAAGAACCGGTCTTGGGCCCGAATTTGTCTCAGCCAGAGGTTCACGTTTCGTGTTCACAACCCGATGGATCTTTACAATTCATGCTGGCCACTACCAATCTTCTTATATCAGATCATGTCCATTGTAATGAGGATAAAGCTAACACATTACTGGATGGGGATCAAGTAGTTGCAGTCATGGGAACCGACCTAGTTTTACAACAGATAGCTGCTTTCCATAAGAGGGCAGTCATATTTTATTTTACTGGAAGGACTCCTTTGATCACCAAAATTTGTGTTTGGCTTCGGTCTATACTTGCCAGTTTTGAACAGTGCTCCGGAGATATTTCAGGATATATGCAGGTCCCCTTGGTGGAAGAGATTTATGATGGCCTGAAGGGGTTCTTTGAGGTTCTTTTTCGTTCTATAGAAGTACGGGCTCTTATTATGCAACGCATTCCGTTGTTTATGGATGGGCAACTAGTTCATGTGGTCCCTTGGAGGCCCATGGCTGAGTTTCAAGAGGTGCTAAGATAGACATGCCCAATTTGGATAGAGGTGGTGGATTTCCCTATAGGAAGCCCCATCATTGAGAAGCTCTGAATAACTATCCTTCATGGAAGTTCCGTGTCACGAATTTCGTTATTGGAAAAGGCCTCTACGAGTTTGTTTCAGGTGAAGAAAAGGAGCCGGAGGTGAGTGATCCTCCAACTGCAAAAGAGACAAAGGCACGGAAGGAATGGAATGCAAAAGATAAAAAGGTCATGTATTGGTTGTCTGTAGTAATTGACAATAATATGGTGGGACACATTAGAAATGCAGAGAATTCATATGCAGCTTGGACCATACTTGAAAGTATGTTTTCTGTAAATACAAAGGCACGAAAGATTCAACTCAAGCAAGAGTTGAGTACATTGAAGAAAGGGAAGATGTCTATCAATGAGTATACAAAGATTCGTTTTGAGGTTCCAGTGTTAACAAACATTGGTGTATGAGTTGAAATGGGGTACTTTTGCAAGACACTGTTTCAGATGTGGCCAGTTGGACCATTTCATTTCGGAATGCGACAAAAATATGGAGGTAGGGCAATGCCCTATGGACCCAAATATGGAAATGCAAGACCACCTCCCTCAACAGACGATTCAAAAGCCCGTGGCTGATCTTGAGCAGCTTTCCCAACATGGTCATAATGAAGGCAAGAAGGACATTTCCCATGGTGATGGGAAGCGTGCTTCGCTTGTGGGTGGGCGGAATTTGCCTCTTCAGGAGGATTCGTGGGTTACAGTGGTTCGTCGTAATGCAAGACAGGATTCTTGCTCCACTCCTACCCATCCTCTGCCGCCCCCTATCACTCAAACCTTTCAACGTAGAGGAAGGGGGTTTTATATGAAACCCCAATCTTCACGTGCTCCGACAGTAGAAGATAAAAGGCCTTCTGATTCTGCTTTGCGCTTCGATGCGCATGGGAGGCTTGTGCCTCCTCGGGATGTTTTCCGCTCCTAGCAACAGCACTTTCCTTCCCGTGCTTCTATTGCCGGCTTGCAGAGGGCAATTCAGTAGTTCTTCTCATTTGTGATTTATTATGAAAATTGCTCTGTGGAATGTGAAAGGTATTTCTTCGGGCAGAAAACAGTATCAGTTCTGGAAAGTGGCGCTAGCTGGAAAATGGGAAGTTTTCTATGCTGTGAAGCATAAACAGCACGCTTTGGCTGGATCTTCATATGTATATAAGGATTATGCAGTTTTCTTTAATCGAGGGTTATGTTGGCTATCAAATCCTCCCTACAACAATCGTTGGTCTCTCAAGACCCTCGTGGCCGATTTTTGATTCTTGAAATAATTTATGAGGGTGAGGTTTTGTGGATTGTAGGTGTGTATGCTCCTTCTAATGCAAGGGAACGTCATCAACTTTGGGAAGACTTGCACTGCCTTGCCATGGCCCGTCAAGGCTTTGTTATGGGTGATTTTAATGCCTTTGTTTCTGCAGATCAAGCGACCTCTCTGCATTCGGTCATGGATGGTCCTGAGAGACGAGCTTGGGACACTCTTGCAACGGCATCTTTGAAACAGGACATGTGGTCCTGGATGTATCTATCATAAGTTGGATATACTTATCATTCTTTTCACTATCCAAACACTTGGGCCAGACTCGATAGGATATACATCTACCAAAGTGACTCTTTTCTTTCCGCAATCATTGATATGCACGTGGAAAAACAGCATGTTTTGTCAAATCATTACCCTTTGGTCCTGTAAATGAGCCACAAACTTGTTCATGCATTTAAGGCCCTCCTTGCCGGTTTGCCTCTTTGGTTTAATCAATCTTTTTTGCAGCAAAATTAGTTTTTGGAAGGTGTTCAGCAATTGATAGCCTCTTTTAGCTCGAGGGTCCTATCTACTACAGGGATGGAAGCATGGGCAGTTTTTAAGGATAATGCGCGAGCGTTATCCCGACAATATGGAATTCAGCATGCTTCCTCGTTTCGAGCTAAATTGCAGCATGCTCAATTCTTATTAGCTCATTCCTTGTCTCTGTGTCAGATTGGGGATTCCAATGACGACTTGCTCACATGCATTGAATGGCTAAAAGGCAGGGTCCAATCTCTTCAGGAAGAGGAATATGAAAAATACAAATTGTTGGCCAGAGCTAAAGCTTTACATGATAACAACCGTGTCAAACTCATCAATTTTTTGCTTGTCTGCATCAAAAATATGCCCGAAAAAATATTGTGCGCTTAAAAGATGGGCAAGGTGATATGGTGACCGATCCTGCCTCTATTATTCGGATGACTGTTGACTTTTATAGGGCCTTGTTGGATCCGCAAGAGATTCTTTCTGATGTTGTTCTCTCTGGTCGAACATATATTTGTGACCTGGTTAGTAATCAGGTCAAACCAGAATGGGTGAATCTAATAGAGGCTGATATTTCTAAAGATGAAGTGGAAGAAGTGCTGTCTCACTTGCCTCGAAGGAAAAGTCCAGGCTGGGATGGGCTTCCTAATGAGCTGTTTTCAACCCATGTGCAACTGCTTAAGGACCCATTAACTCGCTTGTGTCACCAGGTGTGGAACTCTGGTATGATGCCTTCGGATTGGAAGATTGATGTCATCAAGTTGTTGCCCAAGGTTCCCTCTCCGACCTCGTTGAAACAATGGAGACCCATTTCTGTTATGGGATCATTGTATAAAATCTTCTCCAAAATTATTGCCAACAAAATGTAGAAAGTTTTTCCACACCTCATTCATCCATGTCAAAACGGTTTCATTAAAGGTCGGAATATAATGCACAACATTTTGACTGTTCAGCTCGGAATTGACTATGCCAAAGCTTCTAGCCAGCAGGTTGTTATACTTCAGCTGGATATTGAGAAGGCATTTGATCATGTCAACTGGTCCTTCTTGCGGCAATTAATGTCTACAATGGGTTTTGGGCCCCATATGATTTCTCTAGCCGATACCATCAGTCAGGGTGTTGTGGCCCGTATTGCTCTTAATGGAGGGATTACAGAGGATATTGCCTTATCTCGGTCCCTTCAGCAAGGCTATCCTCTCAGCCCTTTGCTGTTTGCTTTGGTAACTCACCCCATGCCCTCATTATTGGATAAGTTGGCAGCTCAAGGTGAGATAGTTGGCTTAACTCTTCCCGGTGGTGACCAGCTTGTGGGTCAATCTTTGGCAAATGATTCTTTTATGTTCCTTAAGGCGGATTGTATTAATGTTAATCCGGCAATGGTCGCCTGGAATCTTTTTGCTTTGGCATCGCGTCTTCACATTAATACTCAGAAATCCACCCTTCTCTCCTGTATGGAGAATGATCTACAGGCCTTGGGCTGGAATGGAATTGTGATCACAAGGGGTAATATTACCAGGCACTTGGGATATCCTATTGGTGTGGAGGTTGCTCCCCGAGCCTTCCTAGATTGGATGGCCTCCCAAATTCATAATAGGTTCGTGTACTAGAAATCCCAGAGTTGGCCACTACATGTTAGACTAAAAGTGGCCCAATGCATTATGATCAATATGATCTCATTCTTTCTGCCATTTGCTTCCTTGGACTAAGAAGTCCATTTTGAATTTGGTTCAGCCTATCAAATTAATGCTCTGGAAAAAGAAAGGCAATCATTTGGGGCAAGTATGGATCTCCTGGCAACATGTGACCACTCCGAAAAGGATGGGGGGTGCAGCTTTGCTAGATGTCAATTCTCATATGGCTGCTTTGAGGCTATCCTTGTTGCAAAGTCTATGTATTTAGTGTCATCCTTGGTCAGACATTGCCAAATTCTTCATAGAAAAGATTGGCATCTCTCATGGTAGCACAGTTATTCATGCTTTTCTCCTTTCTCATTTGATAGCTTCCTAGTAAGAGATGCTTCGTTTTGCAGTTTGGCGTCCCCCGGATATTCGTAAGGAGGAAAATTTCACTGCAAGGAGAAATACTGGCTTCCTCAAGGTTGGTGGATTGGCCACAAAAAGATTTGCAGCGAGACAAGTTCAATCGGATAGCTAGGTTGGGGTTGAAGACAGTCTGTGATGGTGTTATTCCTGGGCAGCCCGGTCTTTATTCCTTTAGGCATATTCGTCAATACTTTGGGGTGCCTCATGGATACAGGGACATTTGGTCATCCATACACGATAGTCTTCAGAGGTTCTTTCCTTTGCCTGCGTTATAGGCATTGGATCCTTGGCGTGACTAGATGTTTGTGCTTCCTGATGATTTTGCAAAAAGGTCAGGTAATCAGATATATCATCAAATGGTGGAAGCCAAGAGATGGGTCATGGGGAAAGTGAATAGATTATGGCATCGTAGGGACAGTAAAAAGAAGTGGTGGGAAAGATTTATCCAACTTGGGAAATCTAAGGTCCCGTATCAAGGAAAAGTGTTCATGTGGCGGCTGCTCATTGGGGATCTTCCAACGGGAGAAGTGCTCCGTGCCCGAAAGATCTTTGTTGGGCATTGTGTTTTCTACACTTTGTGTGATGAGACATTGCTTCACCTCTTTGTCTTGTGCCCTGTTGCGCGACAAATCTGGAATTTCATTTCCTGTGTGTGGCCCTCGGTGACTCAGCACCGCCTATCAATTCGTTCGTGGATTATGGGAAATATGTCCTCTATGCCCTCTTTGAATTCACATTGTTCCTGCCTATTTCATTTCCTTAGATGGACAGCCCTGTGGCATAAATGGCGTACTCGCAACACCTTTATTTTTGATTCAGCATCAGGCATCCATGGGCATGTGGTCCGTATGTGTGGAATAGTGTTATGGAAAATCTCCTCTATGATGTCAACGGACCTTGTTTTTCCGGATATTGCTGCTCCATGGCTGGCGATTGTTCGCTCTACTCCAACTGTTCCTTCTGTGTGATCTATTAGTACTGCTTGTGTAATAGGTTGTTCTAGTTGTTCTGAGAGCCTGCAGGCCTCATGTAAAGATTAGTTACATAGAGAGTGATAGAGACAGAGTATACTGACCTTATGGTCTGATGTAATAGAAAGTAAGAGATACAGAGAGAATGTTGACCTGATGGTCTGATGTAAATATTCACTATCTAATTCAATTATCTTCACGGCAAAAAAAAGAGAGAGAGCAAGTGTGTAATGGATAAACAAACAGAATATAAAAAGAAGCCTAAAAACTAAGTTGATGATGCCATTAAGATATATATGAGCTTATGGTTCTCCTACCCTCTACAAGATCGATCCATCATGAGTTATGCTGGAGGGATAGTGAATCCCCTTGAGAATGTCCACCTATAGTGAGAGATGATAGCCTAGATCCTCTGATAATCTCATGGGCACCACTTGACTCATTACGAGGCCTCCTAGCTCTGCATAGTTCTAGGGATCTATCTCTAGTAGCCCCAGAGTGTCCTATACTAGATGGAGCTGGTACAATCGTGGTCCAGCCTGTCCAAGTTGTATATCATATCGTGTATACCCATAGGGTCAGTCAATGCATCCCCATGTCTGGATCTCCAAAAGGAAGAGTAACAAGCATCTCTAGTCACTGAATGTCTTATCTGATGTAGTGAATCAAATACCTCCTGGAAGAGGCAATGGTACTGGCTTCATAACTCATAGTAGGCAAAGCATCTGCATATGTAACACTCTGTATCCATCTCCTCCATCTGGCATTTGTGACATAGCTTGTCCTCACGTGCCTCTCCAGAATATCCCCTTATCTCAACTTGGAGCTTGTGTGAAAAGGTGTGAATTCAACCTATGGCTCATCTGTTTTATTAAGGAAATATGCATACCTATGTATCTCAGTCCAATCATGAAGCTACCATTAGAAAGAATGAGAGAAGAAGGTTCTTGTAGAAGGCCATCTTTGTGCCAATTGATGCTGCTGGTTAGATCCAGGTCCTCTCAATGTCTATCCTAGTAACATCATCCCTGAATGATATGGATACAGAGTAAAACAGAAGGGTTGGTGCTAAAGTGATTATTTGCGAAAGAGAAGCATGCTACAAGTGGCATCAGATTCTAACAGGAAGCAAGCAAAAAGAGTGAGTAAAGGTAGATCAGACAATTTCACAGGGCTTTACTGTAATGTGAGAGATATCCTAAAGTAAGAGCATGTCAAAACAAGTACATCCCTTGAATATTAGGCACCTCTTAAAACCTAAAATCACATGCTGGTGTGATCTTTCACTAACCTCAATGTGCAGTATGTAACTTTTGAGAACAAACTATGTGACCATGCACGGTAACTAAAGTAACCTTTCCACGCACATAGCTAAGCAATGGTTGTTACAAGATCTTAGGATGAATGGTTTTCGAGCAATTTCATCTTTAAGATGCTTTGAAATACACAAAGCTAGCATAAGAGGGGGAACACATCTTTCATTATGTGGCAACCATGTACGAGTGCAAAATAAGGTATATATGCCTCATTGTGCCATGACGAAGCCTTTACAATATGATGCTTTTAACTTAAATGTGCTACTCAGTGATTCCTAGACCACAGAAAGATTGCAGGACGCAGCTTTCTAAATATAGTATGATCAGGAATCTGCAAGTAGTAAGCAGTAACTTACTATCTCTTCTTGTTTTCTGCGCTCAAACTCTTGCTTTTGTATGTGCTGTTGCCTAAGAAAATGCTGAAAGACCTCGACATCATCTCCAAGCACAGCTTGTGCAAACTGAGGATTCCTCTGCTTCATAATAAACAGAATTAATGTGACAGTGCTAGGAGATCCAAAACAAGTTGTACTAGCATAAAATGAAATCTACCTCAAGCAATTGGCCAATGATGTTGGGGTCACTGCGAAGGTGCCTTTGAAAAGCTGCAGGATTAACAGCTGAACCATCCGCATTAAGAGCTAGCTCATGAGCTGCCGAGCTGCAGCCAAAAATGACACATTAGAAGGGACCACCTTCAAACTTGTGAGAAAGACAAAAGAGATATATCAACCAAAAGTTCAAACAGCAAAAGAATGTATTTTGGAATCTGTACTAGATTCTAATGAGGAACTAAATACCCAAATAGGTCTCTTCATTGACAGTTAAAAATACTGACGACTTTATTCTAAACCAGATTCTAGTAAAATTTTAGCCTATAGTCTACCCTCTACATCATTTCAAATAATGCAATGTCCTCATAAAAGAAACAAACTAATAAAGTCCATACTAACACATTGATGAGGACAAACAAATAAAGTGCATAATGACACACTAATGAGGACATTGTACCCATGCAATCCCATTTGTGTTAACATTAAAAAACAAAAGCCAAGCACCACACAAAGAGCTATTGAGCTGGCTAACACTTTTCAAGGTCCCTTTCATCTCCCGGTATTACAAATCCCAAGGTCTTGTCCATGACATGCACTACTAATGCGATGTTCATGATGCCTAGGGCAAAGAGTAAGTTCATATGCTTGCAATGTCCATCATTGTTAGAATTTGTCAATTCTAGGCAATGCCCAATGTATTTTGTGTGATGTGGACACTTGTTAAAGTGTCAATGTAGGGTGTCTACACCTAGTGTCTTACAACATTAAAGTAGTGACACTAGCCTCCAGAGTAAATAAACCTAACTCTACTTAGTTGGTGGAAGGCTTGTTAGGCCAACCCTTGACCTAAACATGAGTTGTACTTTCACTCTATTTTTCAGTTCAGCAAGTACACACTACTCTCTTGCTTCAGCTCACACACTGTCATTGTCTCTGGTCTCTCTCTCCTCCATAGCTGGTGCCACTTCTTACATTTGGTATTAGAGCAGCTTCAACGCACAGATTTCGAACAGCCACCATCAACCGATACCACTGTGCAAAGGTCTTGCTGCCACCAGCTCTCAGCCCGAGGAAGAAAAGCAGCAAATCTGCTTCAATCAGGGAGAAGGAAGAGGAGCTGTGAGCTGCTCAGCTCAGCTGAGCTTCTGCTGCCGCCACTGCCTCCAATGCCGACTACACCAGCACCACCACCTTCAAGCTGCCTGTGTGCTGCCTGTCAATGCTGCCAGCTCTGCCGCTGCTTCCCAACGCACCACCTACCAGGTGCAGCGCTGCCTGTCCTGCACCTCCTGCACCAGACCACCAGCCACCAGCCGCCCGCCTCCTACAAGCACCACCACCCAGCGTGCTGCTGCTGACCTCCTAGAATCGCCGCCTTCCCCTATGCCACTGCACACCCACTGCCCAAGCTGTCTCCAGCTGCACCTGCTTGCATCACCTGCAACATCGGTGTCTCAACCAGCATCGCTGCCCTGCTGCTGGTGCTGCCCTGTGTGCAGTGCCACCTGTGCCACCGCCTCTACCTCTACTCCCTGCTGCCCACCACCACTATGGACTGCCAAATCTTCCACAATTCCACCACCTGGTGCACCTCCAACCACTATGAGCTACCTGACACACTTCCCGAGGAGGTGGAATTAGTCTGAAATTTGGGCCTTTTGCCCAAATTCACATCCTACACACAGTTTTACACCCAAACTATCAACATTGCATAATTTCTTGAAATTTTGGATAAGAAATTTGAGGCTTTTCAATCTATTGGCTCCAGCATGCATCAAATGCACATTACAATGGCTGGTTACTGTTGGCACGTGTCCCAAGGCAACATTTTCACAGAATTTCAGACCGTAAGGTATAAATTTTTTCAATTTCTTGAAATTTTTGAGAACAAATTTGGGGCTTTTTTCCAACACACATTCCAAGTCGCCTACAAGTGTTACAACCGCATTATCTTGCTGTAAATTCCTTTTGGCCACACATCTCGAGGCAAGTGCAGTACAGCATTGCATTGCTGCAAATTGCAGGCTGAGTCCGAATTTGTACAATCTTGGGCACATTTATCAATTCTATGACAGTTTGGTACTTGCATTCCAATCCTACGTGGGGATTTTTGGTACTCAACAAAGTGCATTCTATACTTCAGCGTGAAGTATTTGGCTGTTGATTTTGTGTGTCACAAGCAGCACGACACATCAGGTGCATAGTGACCAAAGCAACATCCTTGGTGTCCTCACTCAAGAGGACAAGCTCAATGGCACCAACTACCCTCTATGGGGCTTTATGGTGCAAAATCTTCCTATCGCAAAGTATTTATGTAATTATGTCATTGGTGATCTGCAATGACCAGGAGGTCTTGCATCTCAGACACCTCACCGTAATACTAGAGGATAGGCTGCTACTATTGCATCCCCTCCTCCTCCTCTAAAGAATCGGCAGAGGTGGACTCGAAGGATGCACATGCCCTATCTTTGATTGCCTTGTTAGTAAAAAGAGCTATTATTCCACATATTAAGTCTTGTAAGACCTCAAAAGTAGTGTGGGATCTGCCCGAACATATGTTTATAGTGCATAATGAAGTCAGGATATCTTCTCTATGCAGAGAGCTGGCTAATGTAAATATGGATGAGAGTGACAATATGATTGATCACCTTACATGCATACAAGATTTGCGAAAACAACTACTTAATGTTGATGAGGTCAATTAGGATGCAAAAATGATAAATGTCACATTGAACTCACTTCCTGAGTCATATCTTGGATTCCACACCTCATTGATGTTGTCTTTTTTGTTTTTTTTTGGGGGGGGGGGGGGGGGGGGGAGGGGGGGAGGGGGGTTTTGGGTTTTGTTAAGAATCCCCTTACATTTTTGGAAGTGGAAAGCCTCTTGTTACAACAGAAACAAACTCCAAAGAGCATTGCAATGCGTTCAAGTGATGTAGCCATACTCTCGAAGTACAAATGCAAGGGGAAAGCCAAGCGGGATGTGAAAAATCAAAATCTTTGAAGATAACAAATGCATTGTCAGAGACAAAGAGATGGATTATGCCCTCAAGTTATCCAGCATCCTCTGTAAGGGTGTCTTTTCATTAGATATGTATGATAGACGATCTCATGATGCTCTGATAGTTAGTACTCTTGAGCTCGCAATGCATAATGCAAAGCTTTGGCATGTGTGCTATGGACATATGAGTTTTGGCAGTCCAATGACCCTTCAGCAATATTAGATGGTAGATGAAAGGATGGTGCCGTGTGTGCTGTCCGAAAAATGTAGCTAATACACTTTGATGTTTGTGGTCCCATGAGAACACATGCACTTGGGGGTCATCTTTATTTTGTTACTTTTATTGATGACAACTCAAGGTATACATGGGTTTATGGGCTAAAAGCAAAATCTTATGTATTTATGTATTTTAAACATCTTGTTGCAAAGCTTGAGGCTGAAACTGGCTTGAAGGTGCAGGCACTTCACATGGATAGATGGAGGGAATACATGTCTCATGCTTTTGAGACATTTTTGCTTGAAAATGGCATCATGCATCAAGCCACTGTTAGAATGACACCTCAACAAAATGGTGTCCCTGAAAGGAAGAATCGAACACTTATGGAAATGACTCGTTGTATACTTAAAAGCAAAGGGCTGCCACACAAGTTTTACCTTAAGGGCCTTCAGTGTACCTATCATGTCTTAAATCGTGCATCTACCAAAGCACTAAAGACAATCACTGTTTGAAGCTTGGAATGGCAAAAAACACAAGGTTGATTACTTTCAGGTATTTGGATGCATAGCCGATGCACATGTTCTGAAAGAGCCTCGTGGAAAGCTCAATGACAAAGCTATAAAATGCATTTCTATCGGCTATAATTTGGAGAGTAAGAGCTATTGTTTGTATGATCCAAACACAAAGAAAGTATTTGAGAAATTGAGAGCGAAAATCGGCAGTAGCACAAAGCTTTGGCTTGCAATCAGGTGCTTTGGGTCCACCAAATCAAGGGATTGAGATGTATCCCAACAATGGAACCATAAAACCAGCCTTTCTTCTTGGAGAGGGTGGTAATTCCCTAATCAAGCACTTAATTACAGCAATCAGCAAATAAATATAAATTGAAATGCATAATTTACCTTAATAATCTTTGACATTGGACCCCTTGTTAGTCCCAAAACCAACACCTAATTCAGTATTTTTCTTTAACTTCAATTGCCAATGGATTGATTACAAGCGGAGATTCCACAATCTCCTTGGCTAATCCAAAAGCCCTTTGCTATTCCAACTATGAATATAATGTCATGATGCTTTGTACTTTCAGTTAAGTCTCTTGTCTTTGTCAATCCTACACAAGATTGTGTTTATGAGTCCAAGCTTCCATCTTGGAACCTAATTCACTTGTGTAACAATTGTGGTCTTAAGTCAATGTCATCATGAGTTTAGTCTATGCTTACAAGCCACCATAGCCATGCTCTAGATCCCGCATATTTTAACAGATGAGAAGGGAAGGAAGCTTGGACCCCAATCACCTCATGGAATTGGAACGACTCACTGAGACTCGGCTCCTAGCCACCCACACCCTAATTTGTGAGAAAGCACGAAGGAAAATGTGGTTTGACAAGCACATCAAACAATGCGACTTTGGGGGTGTTGATTTTAGTGTATGATGCCTTCTCTTGTCAGCAAGAGTCCCACTAGTTGCTAAACCCTAATTTCTCCAAAAATTTAGCATTTACAGCAGAAATCCCTCTATTGTCCACCAACTATGGCTGAGATCTGCTCCAAATGGCTGAGATAAGTGCTAAGATCTCTTGAGAACGGGCTGGAATAGGTGAGAGAATGCCAAAGGGAGAGAAAATTCAGAGTTTCCACGCGGAAAAACCCCTAAATCTGCCTACAACCTGCACCAACCAGCATTTAATGATGTTGCCTGCAACCTGCAGCATCCAGAATGCTGCCGCCTACTGCTGAATGCTATCGCCTGCTGCTGATGAAGGTATTCCCATTGTCGCCAACTTAAGAATGGCTCCTGCCTGTTGTCCTAGCCTCCAATGGCTGTGTTCTCTGCAGAAAATTGAACCAGCAACCCTTTCTCCCTATCTCTCGAGCTCCAAACTAATTGAATGGCTGAGATCTAGCCCAAAAAAACGTTTTCTCAGCTTACATGGGCATTTTTGCCAAGTGGCAACCTTCTAAACCCATTCCTCAGCATTACCTAGCCATTAAATTAGTTTTCAGAATTCAATAATTCTGAAAATTAACTTCAACCCTTCTGACACAACCCAAAATTAAATGTGCCTATCCATGATTAAATTGGATAGCCATTTACAACGTGGAGTGGTCTCGAACCTCTATTGGCCCTTAGAATGGCATTAATTAATTATTTCATACTAGTCCCTAGTGTCACCACTAACACTTATTAGGCAAACAATTATCCTAGGGTCAAAACTGACACCAACTAACCACCAAAACATAGTTGGCATAACTTATCACAACTTTTGTTTTTGACACCCACTGCATCCTTAGGGTCCTTGACCGGTTACCACGAAATAATTACCATATGCAACACATGCTAAAAAACCTTGCACATTTGATTAATAACTTAATCAAATGTCATCAACAAGATTCCTTGGCCTGTTACCACGAAATAATTGCCATATGCAACATGTGCTAAAAAACCTTGCACATTTGATTAATAACTTAATCAAATGTTTTAGCAAGATTAAAGCATCTCAAAATTCCATGTCCCCATGACAGACCCCTTCATGAGCAAGTTAAAAAATATGTTTGTGGGCTACATATAGGAATCAGGGATTTTTACATTAAATCCACGATCTCTAGCATGTTTGAGCATATAGAGAAATTATACCCACTCTTCAAATCTATATACTAAATATGGCTACCCACTGCAATCTATCCATAACATCATTAATACAAGGCATTGGAAACTGATTTTTTATCGTGATTCTATTCAGAGCATGATAATCAATGCAGATATACCATGAACCATCCTTTTTCAGCACCAAAAGCATTGGAGAATAAAAACGAGATGAGTTGGACCAAATCAATCCTTTTTCTAACAACTCATTAACCTAAATCATGGGATGTACTAACTCTGTAGGGTGGCTTATTAGGTGGCCTACTTCCAATGATAAAATCTATGCCATGATCTTCAAGCCTTTCAGGTGGTAGCTACCTTAAAAGTGACTTAGAGAAGCAATCAATATATATTTTCAAAAATAACATGCAATCCTTTTCTAACTTAGACATATTGCCAACATTCTCACTATCATCATTATCCTTAGTAAAAACCAAATACGCTGAAATATATTTTTTCATTACTTTAGAAATTGCACCCACAAATACAACAACAGATTCCCCTTCTAACTTTATATCAAGTATGAGTGTCTTTCTCTTATGCTAAATAGTGATCTCTTTTGCACGAGAATCAATCACTACATGCATACGGTGACACCAGACATACCAAATAATATATCACAACCCTCAAGTGGAGCAATGGAGGACTTTTCACTATCCACATATCCATGTATATGCAACCAAAGCTTTCCAATAAGTGGTGTGACAAGCTCTACATGGCATTTACATGCCATTCCAACTTTCCTCATGGGTCCCATCTCATCCTCTCTAATGCCTAGACAGGGTGCCATGTCTACAAAGATGAAGTTGACTCATGCACCATTATCAAAGAATATCAATGCATATTGATCTCTATTTTTGCCCCATGCTCTACACAACTCAGTAGCATCATCATTGGGTTGATTATTAACAACATTGGATACCAATCCCACTCATGTTTTGGGCTTCCTTCCCTTAGAATCCCCTTCATTTCTTGATTTTCCAACCTATTGCATATCGGGACAGTCCCTTGGAATGTGACCCTCCTATTCAAAAATAATACATTTATTGGCAACCATCAATTCCCTACATTGCGCCAATGTTTTCAAGCCCTTTCTTTGCTATTTTAGCTCCTTTTAAAGTGGATTTTCAAATCTTCCCCTTTTTTTGGTCTTAAACAACTCTTTATTTAACTTCTCCCAACTCTCTAGAAGCTTGAATCCTTCCCACACAGCAAAGCATCTACTGTAGCAGTAATCTCTATGAGCTGAGACATGCTAGAGACGATGGATTTAATGCAAAAATCCATGATTAATTTAGACAGCCTACAAACATATTTTTCTACTTGCTCATGAAGGGGCACAAGGCGATAAGAATTGACGAGCAGCAATGCATCCCCAAACTTCTTATTGTATTGCTCCAAATTCTTGCATTTCTTAGCATCCATCATACATTATTGCTGTAAAAAGGGTGCGTTTGCTGAATTTACATCAAAACCAACACCAAACAAAGCATTTCCACGACCAACACTCATTCCTTGAGCCCTATAAGCCATCGGGGGTACAAATGCATTACTAAACATGCTACTTTGTGCCCCACATATCAAGCCAATGCTGCCATACATAGGGTTTTGCACATTTCCAGCCATATCCAAATACATTGGGCCTTACACCCCATGCATTGGCTACTGCATACCATAGAGATTTGTGCCATACATCCCCATATGTGGTCCCTGTCAAATCATAGCATGAAAAATCATGCTACCACCAAAGTATCCTAGCTGCCCCGTCATAGCATACATGCCCAGCTATCCAAAATCCATTGGTTTGGCACTTCCATGATGGTCTTGCATTTGCAATCCTTGCATCGTAGGTACCAACTATTTCGCTTATTAGCATCTTTGGGAGCTTCAAGTAAAGGCTTTGGCATTAACTTCAATGCACCTTGCTGTCTCGAAGGTGTGGAAGATAACTTTTTTTTCTTATATTGTTGTCCTTCATAGTAGTATTCAAAAATCAGATAAACTAAGGATCCTTTGCCAATTCAACTAAGAGATTGTTGTTCTCATCCAATTCTTAAACAAGTCATCAAACTCCTCTTCACTTTATTGGCCATTAGTCTTATTATGCCTTGAAGGCCCTACAACTTGCCCAACAACAACATTTTCAGCTTTATGTCCATGGTCTGAGCCTCATCCAAGATCAAGCATTGCATTTTCTTCTTCCCCATGTGAGCATGCATACTCAGAGGTATCATCTCACTACTTGATTCCATGTCACTGTAGGAAGACATACTGCTGTAATTTCTCAACTGAGAGCAAAAATCAGCCCCAACACAATGCCTTGGCTCTCCAACCCACCAAATCAAGGGATTGAGTTGTATCCCAACAATGAAACCATAAAACCAATTTTCCTTCCTAGATAAGGTGGTAATTCCCTAATTAACACTTAATTCCAGCAATCAACAAATAAATACAAATTGAAATGCACAATTTACCTTAATAATCGTGGACATTGCACACCCTGTTGGCACCAAAATTGGCACCCCTTTCAGTATTTCTTTAACTTCAATTGCCAATAGATTGATTACAAGCCGAAATTCCACAATCCCCTTCACTAATCCAAAAGCCCTTTGCTTTTCCAACAATCAGTAAACAAATTGGGCAATTTTCCCCTTGATTTTCACCCAGGACTTGCTCTAACTGGACCCCAACTGGCCAAATGCTACTCCAAAATTAAAATGGACAGCTTGGCATCTGAAATCCCTGACAATACAACAATTTGCAAGTGTCAATTTCAATGTACAATACCTTCTTTTGTTGGCACAAGTCTCGAGGTGGCTGCTAAACCCTAATTTCTACAAAAATTCAAGGTTTACAGCAGAAATCTCTCTGGTGTCCACCAAATATGGCTGAGATCTACTCCAAATGGCTGAGAAATACTGAGATCTCCTAGAATGGGCTGGAATAGGTGAGAGAATGCTAGAGGGAGAGAAAATTCAGAGTTTTCAAATGGGAAAACCCCTAAATCTGCTTGCAGCTGCACTGATCAGCATTTAATGATGTCGCCTTGCTGCCTCGAACCTCCAGAATGCTGTCACATACTGCTGAATGCTGTCATCTACTTTGATGAAAGCCTTTCTGTTGCGCCAGCTTCAGAATGGCTCATGTCTGTTGTCTCAGCCTCCAATGGTTGTGTTCTCTACAGAAAACTGAACCAGCAGCGCTCTCTCTCTCTCTCTCTCTCTCTCTCTCTCTCTCTCTCTCTCTCTCGTTCCAAATTAGCTGAATGGTTGAGATCCAGCCCAAAAAACGTTTACTCAGTTTGCATGGGCATTTTTACCAAGTGGCAACATTCTAAACTCATTTTTTAGTATTATCCAGTCATTAAATTAATTTTTAAAATTAAATGATTCTGAAAATTAAAAATTGAATGTACCCATCCATAATTAAATTGGCTAGGCCATTTACAATCTTGGTCTTGGCCAAATAACTATCCTAGGGTCAAAATTAAGACCAACTGACCACCAAAACCCAGTTGGCATCATAACTTATCACAACTTTTGCCTTTGACACCCACTGCATCCTCAGGGTCCTTGGCTTGTTACCATGAAATGAATACCATGTGCAACACATGTGCTAACCACCTTGCACACTTGATTAATAACTTAATCAAATATTATCAGCAAGATTAAAGCATCTCAAAATTTTACGTCCCAATGACAAGGGGTTTTGGAGAGAGGAGGGGGGAGAGAGGGGTGGAGAAGAGAGAGAAATATATATATGCCTGTGTGTGTGTGTGTGTGTGTGTGTGTGTGTGTGTGTGTGTGTGGTTTCTACGCTTTTGGGGACATTGGTATAAGTGGACTACTCGTGTAATGCTTTCATTTTGTATCCCCATTTTGGTGTGCATAGCTATATTGGTCATTTGCAAGGCCCCCTTTAGTACCAGTTGAGCACAATTGAGTAGGTGGATCTTCTTATTAGGGATGATCTAGCTCCCTAGCATATTGTCATCTTATCAATCACTTTGTGCAATTATATATTAGAATTTGCCAACTCTACGAGCAGTACCCAATGTTTTAGTTAGTTGGTTTGTCATGTGAACACAACTAGATTAATAAGTTGTATCACCACTTCTAGAGTTAGTTCTAAAGTTAGCTAGCTTGAGTTAAGTTAGGGGTTTGGTCTACCTTAAACCTAAAGTTGTACTTTCTCTCTATCACTCTCAGTTAAACAAGTATAATCAATCATTTTCAACTCACATTGTCTACTCTCTCTCTCTTTCTCCCTCTCTCTTTTCCTTTCTCCATTTCCAACAGTTTGTATCAGAACTAGACCCATGGGTTCCATCTCTCTACCGCTCACCTGGTACCACCCACACAAAGTCCCCCTCAACCAAAAATAAAAAGGAGCTGTTGTTCTAGAGGTAGGAGCTATTATTTCGGAAGCCAAGTTGCTATTTTGGAGGAGCTCCTACTGTTGTTTTTAGGCTACACACAATCCTGTACGCAGTCTTGCAAATTGTTGTTTGCATGCATCCCAAAGTGGCATTATAGTGAATTCTAAGGTTGTAAGTATAAAATTTGTTCTATTTCTTGGAATTCTATCAAGAAAATTTGAGGCTTTTGTGATTCTCGAATACAGCACACATCCCAAGGTGCCTTGGAGTTACTCATTTTTGTCGACATGCATCCCAAGGCCACATTCCATCAAATTTCCAAGCTATAAATATAAATCTCTGAAATTTCTTAAAATTTCTTCATCAAGATTTGGGGCTTTGCATAGCATGCATCCCAAAGCAATGGACAGGTGTTGGAACTACATTATTTTTATGTTTATGTGACACTGGACACAAAAATTGCAGTAAATCTGAAAATTGCAATCAAAAATTAAGGATTTTCAGCATTAGGTTGCTGCGTTTGATGTTGGGCACACATACCAAGACATATGCAATTGTACAACATTGAATTGCTGTAAATTGTAGTTTGGGTATTGTTTATGCAATTCGAGCACGTTTTTTGAGAAGATAGACAATTATGATAGTTTGCATTCGTTTTAGTATCCCGTATTGGGACTTTGGTACACTGTTGAGTACATTTCACACTTCAATTTTGGGTGTGTTTCGCTGCTCAATTTGTGTATAAATTGCAACAATGTCACATTACGAAACCCAAGATTAGAGCAACATTTTGAGAGTCCTCACTCAAGACAAGCTAGATGGCACCACCTATTCTTTATGGAGTTTTATGGTACGCAATCTTCTCATTGCAAAGGATCTTTGGGATTATGTTACAGGTGATTTACCAAGACCGGGTGAGCTTGCTCCTTAGACACCTCAGTGTGGTGCTAGAGGACAGCTAGTTGCTCCTGCTGTTACTACAATTGCTATTCCGCTCCTCCTATAGCAAATTAGTGGAGATGGAACTCAAAAGATGCACAAGCTTTATCACTCATTGCCTTGTCAATTAAGAGAGCCACCATACCTCATATACTGTCATGCAAGACCTCTAAAGCAACATGGGATATTTTGGAGTGCATGTTTACAGCTCATAATGAAGCCAAAATCTCCTATTTACAAAGAGAACTGGCTTATGTTCATATGGATGAGGGTGATAGCATGACTGATCACCTCACACACTTGCAAGATATCCGTGAGCAGCTATTGAACATTGATGAGATTATTTTGGATGCAAAAATGGTAAGTGTCACTCTGAACTCACTCCTCGAGTCTTATCTTGGTTTCCACACCTCACTGAATTTATCTTTGAGGTGGGGCAACAGCCTCTTACTTTTGTGGAGTTTGAAGGCCTCTTATTATAAGAGAAATAGACTCGGAGAAATGTTGCTATGAGGTCAGGGGATGTTGCCATCCTCTCTAAATATAAGGGCAAGGGCAAAGCGAAGTAGTTTACAAAAGATCAACAAAAGGCTAATTTGGAACAACAATCAAACAAGGCCGCCCAAGAGAAGAAAAAGGACTCTAGTTTGGTTGTTCAAGAGACATCCGACACTCAATTTTCAGATGGGGATGCTACAACCAACTTTGTAGAGGATGACTATGCTTTCTTGACATGCATTATGACACATCCATGGCTGATAGTGCATTTGATGCTACTAAAACACAGCATACTTGGTATTTTGACAGTGGGGCATCCAGGCACATCACTTCAAGGAAGTGTTTGTTCACATCTTTGCATTCATCTCCTGCAAAGAAGCGTATAACATGTGCTAATAATAGCAATTATGATGTATGTAGTATTGGTTCAGTGTTGATCATTGTTGCAGATGGTTCAGATTTCATGCTTCTTGATGTTTTGTTTATGCCTGGTATTACAAAGAACTTATTGTCCATTTCATCTTTTAATAAGCATGGATTTTAGGTCATCTTTAAGGATGACAAGTATATTGTTAGAGACAGAGAGAGGGACTATGCACTTCAATTATCAAGTACCTTGTATAAGGGCCCATTATTGTTGGACATATATGAGCGGAGTTCTCATGAACTCTAGTAGTTGGCACTCTTACACACACTATGCAGAATGTGGAGCTCTAGCATGCTTGCTATGGTCACATGAGCTTTGGCAGTCTCATGACTCTTCAAAGGTGTCAGATGGTAGATGCTTTGCCTACTTTGAATACTCCACCTCCCCATGCTTGTAAGGGTTGCATTCTTGGGAAAATGCACATATTTTCTTTTAAAAAGGATAGTGCAATACATGTTGTCTAGAAATTGCAGCTCATACACTCTAATGTGTGTGGTCCTATGAGGACTAGAGCACTTGGTGATCACTTGTATTTTGTCACATTTATCGATGACTACTCTAGGTATACTTGGATATATGGTTTGAAAGTAAATCAGAGGTATTTATGCACTTCAAACACTTGGTTTGCAAAATTGGAAGCACAAACGTATCTAAAGGTACAGACTCTATGCACAGATAGAGGAAGGGAGTATATGTCTCGTGCATTTGAGAAATTTTTGCTTGAGCATGGCATTACACATCAACCCGCTGTGAAGATGACATCTCAACAGAATGGAGTAGCTTAAAGAAAGAATCACACACTCATGGAGATGACCAGATACATACGCTTAAGAGCAAAGGGCTGCCACAGAAGTTTTGTTTAGAGGATCTTCAATGCGTAAATCATGTTCTCAATCGTGCATCTACAAAAACACTAAAGTCTATCACACCATTTGAGGCTTGGCATGGCAAGAAACTGAAGGTTGATTACTTTCGAATGTTTGGATGAATAGCTTATGCGCATGTACCGAAGGAGCTTCGTGGCAAGCTGGATGACAAGGCCATAAAATGCATTTATATTAGCTATATTTCGAAAAGCAAAGGCTATCGCTTGTATGATCCATGCACGAAGAAAGTGTTTGTCGATAGGGAAATGATCTTTTCTGAAAATGCAGCCTTTTCACATGATCAATTTTAAATGCTAGCCACTGATGACTTGGGTGATGTATTTGAAGGCCTCCTACCAATTTCTTTGGGGTCCAAGCATGCTGAAAAATAGCCAAACAGATTTATTACGGTAGTTGTTGTTGCACCACATGCTCCCAAACAACAAAGTTTTGATGATGGTTTTGTTGAGAAACCCTTCACCCACAGTTTGCATTTTTACATTTCTGTGTTTTGTATTTAGGGTTTGCAACCCCAAAAAGGGGCACCATCCTAGACTGACTGTGCCTATTTATAGGTCACTCTCTCATTCATTCCTTACGGCTGATTCATTTAGTCCGTCACCTCTTCTCTCCAGTCTCTCCACTGCCCTCACACCCCTTCAGGAGAACATTGTGGTTCGTGGTTCGTGGTTGTCTTCATCATCTTCCTTGTGCTACGGCACCCTTGTTCCCTTGTATCACATTCACTCCATGATTCAAAACTTCATCATTCCATTCATCAGAGTTTCTTCTCTCTTCTCCATGTTTGTCGAGTTCACTCCATGTTCCTCCCCGCAAACCCTATTGTCTCGCTGGTACATCATCTTTTGATATGGTATCAAAGTTGGATTTGCTCAAACAACGGCAAAGATCCTCCACTCAAGTGACAACAAAGACCGGTGGCGGATTCGGCATCCACTTCTCTTCTTCTTCCGCTACATCAAAATCTCGTTTTTGCAGGTTTCAGGTGTTTTCAGCTTGCTGCCCACACCCCTTTCACGGAGGACATCGCAGTCTCGGCTATCTCTTGCTGTCATCTATAGTCTTGCGCCTGTTTCAAGCCTTCCACCTGCAGTTTGCAGCTATTTACAGCAGAGTGACTGTTGCTGATCAGTCTCTATTCAGAAAACAATCTCGTTTTTGCAGATTTCAGGTATTTCAGCTTACTACCCACACCCCGGACGCAAAGGACATCGCGGTCCAAGCTAGCCATTGCTGTCTACAACAGTTTGGCACCTATTTCCAGCCTATCATACACTGTTCGGAGCTAATTTCAGCATACTAACTGCTACTGCTGGTTTTTCTTACGTTTTTAGTCTTAGCTCTCTCTCTCTCTCTCTCTCTCTCTCTCTCTCTCTCTCTCTCTCTCTCTCTCTCTTGCTGTTTTCTCTCTCCTGCAGCCTGCATTTTTAGTTTCTCTCTCCTCACCTGCGTTTTTAGTCTTTCTCTCTCCTCATTTGCGTTTTTCTACTGGTTGCAACCACTTATTGCTGGTCGCATCCTCCTCCCACTAGCAACTCACTTCCAACCCTTCCACTATCCTCCTAGCCCTTGAAGCGGACATTGCAGTTTATGGTTCGTGGCTGACCTCTTCCTTCTTTAGCAAGGCACACTAGTACCCATGGCTTCTTTACCAACAGATGACCAGACTATTGGGTGCTCCTATTGTGGCATCACTGGACACACCACCCATGCTTGCCAACTTCGACCTTTACTCCCCACCCCCCCCCACCCGGAGTATATGCGTCTTCCACCAAGCACTCCTTGTACCACCTCTCCTTTCTCGGCCACAGAGATCATTTTGCATCAGCTATCAGAGTACTATGCTCAAGGCAACAAGACGCATCCGATCCGTACTAAGTCCTTTCGAACACATGGAGAATCGATTGGCGCTACGACCTCTTGGAGATCGTCGCAATGCCAACAGCAATCTTCTCCCACCTATTTTCGGGTACAGTGGCTACCAAGGCTCGCGGTTCTACAGTCCGCTCCATCGAGAGATAGTGATTGTTTGATCTCATCTCCTTGTCACTCCAACCCTTCCAGAGACAGTGGCTGCTCAATTTCTTCCTCTTCTTCAGCTTCCCAGTCCGCTCCATTGAGAAGCAGTGATTGTTGCCCACTCGTTGCTCAATCTGAGCCCCACCCTTCACCCTCGCCTACTCAAGTTCGAGAGGCCAACTCTGGCCGTTCTTCACCACCCCAAATACCTTCTTTGGCACAACCGGTGACACTTCCTTCATCCTCAGACATTTCAAAGTCTGTGATCCATGAGTTTTTGGATTCCCTATCTACCTCACAAGGGGATTCAGAGGGGGATGATCTTTCTTTGCCCTCCGAGGGGGCATCGACATCTATTGCGACTTCAAAGGGGGCTCCTATTCCTCTTGTTTCACAGGGGATCCCCACCCACCACTCGATCCTTCGCACACCTTGGCGGAGGCCTTTTACCTTCTTCTTCTAACCTTGGATGGGATGGCTTCCTTCAAACGGTCATCTCACCTATTGATACCCAGGATTTCGAGGATCTACCTAGATCAAGGCCTTGAAGATTCAACCGTGACTTGGTGACGAGGCCTTCGTATTCCTTTCCGCATGGATGCACGAAGCTAGTGGCTTCTCTCCCGAGGTTGAGTTTCGGATTCTCCAGTTCACTCTGTCTACTATTCTTTACTGCAGGTTACCTTTCATGTGGAAATCTTGGATCTTAGGGATCCCCTACATCTTCTTCCTCCTCTTCTTCTTACCTGGGTCACTTGGTCAGCATGGAGCCAACTCTCGAGATTGAGTACGAGCATATCCTTATGGTTCTCGAAACCACACAAAGTCCGACATTCCTTCTTTGCATTGCATGTTTTCATCATCTTTGTACTAGGGCGCTTGGGCAAGTGAACAATTTCCCCACGAGGGACACTGTCCAAGTGGTACTTGCTGCATAAACATTCTTCCGCATGTAGCATTCCATCTCCACCTCACTCTTCTCTTCTTCCCCTTTTTGGGCCTGAGACAGGATGTTGAGAAACCCTTCACCCGCAGTTTGCATTTTTACATTTCTGTGTTTTGTATTTAGGGTTTGCAACCCCAAAAAGGGGCACCATCCTAGACTGATTGTGCCTATTTATAGGTCACTCTCTCATTCATTCCTTACGGCTGATTCATTTAGTCCGTCACCTCTTCTCTCCAATCTCTCCACTGCCCTCACACCCCTTCAGGAGAACATTGTGGTTCGTGGTTCGTGGTTCGTGGTTGTCTTCATCATCTTCCTTGTGCTACGGCACGCTTGTTCCCTTGTATCACATTCACTCCTTCATTCAGAACTTCATCATTCCATTCATCAAAGTTTCTTCTCTCTTCTCCATATTTGCCGAGTTCACTCCGTGTTTCTCCCCGCAGACCCTACTGTCTCGTTGGTATGCCATCTTTTGATAGGTTTACCTCCAACAAAGGAACATACAATACAACAAGAAAGGGCTGCTGTAAATACAACCAAAACAGTCCCAAGATGGATGTTATAGACTCTCCGAGAGAGTAAAATGGGTGCTCCCTTACCTCAACGCACTAGAAGGGCTGCTAGACATGCAGCACATCATGCAAGGAAGGCTCATTTGGCTGAATTTTTGGAAGTAAATGATTCATCTGATGAATATGCATCTCTAAGCTCACTGTTAGATAATGATGAGTCTACTTCCTTCAAAGAAGCCCAACAAGATGTACGTTGGAAAAATTGGATTCTATTGCCACCAATCATACATGGGATCTTATTGAGTTTTCCCATGTCAAGAAGGCCAGTCGAACCAAATGGATCTATAAACTAAAGCGCAAGGCTAATGTACTATAGACAAGTACAAAGCATGTTTGGTAGTCAAGAAATATGCATAGAAAAAGGGCATTGGTTCTAAGGAGAAATTTGCTCCTACATCCCTTATGAGTACCAAATAGGTGTGTGATTGCAATGGCTACAAATTATGAATGGAAGGCACATCAGTTGGACATCAAAACGGCATTCTCGAATGGTGACCTACATATATGAGGATGTTTGTGTCACAATATCTAGGGTTTATGGTGAAAGGAAAAGAGCACATGGTTGGCTATCTTATTTACCTTTGCAACACACGTCCTGACATACAGTACGCACTATCTCAAGTGAGCACGTTCATGCACAACCCACATACAATATATTAGTAAGTTGTCATGTAAATCTTCAAATATTTGCAAGGTACTCAATCATATGCTTTATTATTTCCTAGAGGGGAAGACTTGCACTTACAGGCTTACACTGATTCAAATTGGGCTAGTGATTCAGACACTAGGTAGTCTACTAGTGTACACTCTTTCTTTCTAGGTCGTCCATGCATCTCATGGCTAAGTAATAAACAACTTACAATGGAAGTAAGAAACAACCTACAGTAGCTACCTTGTCTTGTGGGCTAAGTACAGGGCAGCCTTCACCGCAACAATGGAATGCGTATGGCTGCATAGAATGTTGGCTGATCTAAAGATTTCTTTGGAAGATCCTACGCCCATTCTTTTTTATAGTTGGAGTACTACTATAGTGGCACGGAATCCTCTGTTTCACGCTTTCATGAAACACATTAAGGTACATTACCATTATGTTAGAGAGAGATGCTATACAAGAGAGATAAATTTGACATATGTCCCTATGCAAGAGAATGTTGCAAATATTTTCGCCAAAGCACTTTCTCGTGAAAATTTTGAGGCTTTTCGAAAGTCCTTGAACTTGCCACCCTTTAGTGATTATTCTTCTTGTACTTCTACCACATTAGCACTACAGGGGGGTGTTAGAATTCGCCAGTTCTATGACCAGTGCTCAATGTTTTAGTTAGTTGGTTTTTAGTGTGGATGTAACTACATTAGTAAGTTATGTCACCACTTTTAGAGTTAGCTAACTTGAGTTAAGTAGGGGTTTGGTCTACCTTAGACCTAAGGTTGTACTTTCACTCTTATCACTTTCAGTTCAGCAAGTATAATCTATCATTTTCAGCTCACTATGTCTACTCTCTCTCTCTCCCTCTCTCTCTCTCTCTTCCTCCATTTCCAACATAGTAGTCACATGACTTATATAAATTCTTTGTAATTAATACAATTATCCATTATGGGGGGCTAAAGGAGAATTTAGAGGTTCACATGCCACAATAAGACTTCTCCAAACTTCTCAACACACTTTCAAACTTCAACTAAAGTGTGGTCCTTGCAGTTATGCCAAAGGCGACTATCCATGTTGCATAAATTACGGTGGTACACATAAATCTGGTGACCACTGATGATGTAGCATTTTCTGCCCTGTTACACAGCATTTTCTGATACTACACATGTAACAAACAAGAACATGATCAAAGTAAGAGGCATTAACACACCGCTCAGCAACAGAAACCATCATAATTAGATCGCCTTCAACAACACCAATGGAACTCAAGCGTGCAGAGTTATCAATCTCTTTCCCGTGATGGAGCAGCTGTTGCTGATTAAGTGAAATACCTGTCTGATAAAGAAACAAAGATGGGATAGTCCAGATACTTTTGTTTCTTTTGAATGACATGTCAAGAAGTAGTTGTACTTGACTCACCTCTACTTCAAGCAGAGCTTTAACATTTTCAACCTGTATCAAGCACAACAATGATAGCAATACAGCAAGTATTATGAAATCCACGCTAAGTGATATATTACATATTTTTGTACATACAGCTTCACACAATCACTCAAACATTGCAATAACATTTTAAAAACTGTTTTTATTTGCATCGTATCTCAATGTACCCCCATATGATGATCCTTACAAAGCCACAGAAAACAGATGCATTGCATCACAGGACTCTCATATTCCAATTCAGCTCTCTCCCAATGCATAAAGAAAACATTTGAGAATGCTGAGAGCAAGTGAACCAAAAGAATGATTCCCTACTAGCAAACTTGAAGGTAATTGGGAAAAAGAAAAAACACTTTAAATTAATGAGAATTGCAGCTTGACTTCCATCACAATAAAGGACACCTCCTATGTAAAAACTCTGAAGTACAAGTGCACCAATGATGGATTCATTCCTAGCAACTTAGCAAGGTGAATGGACAACACTTTCCAATCAAAATGGGATTCAGCTTTACTTTTGTAACATGGGAACATTTTCTTTCGTATCAAAGTAATAAAAAGCACATCTACATTAGCTGCTGATCTGTTTTTCCAATCTGTGTTCATGAAGCAACATGACACAATGATTAGAAAACAGCACATATACTTGTCAAGTAGCATGAAGTGGAAGTCTAAATGACTTCAACCAATCAAGGCATCAAGAGTGCACAATTGCATGTCCAAGCAACACCATTCTCATCTGATGCTACACAGCACCTTCCAAAGATTTGGAATGCATAGAAATCAGTTTCTTGTGCAGTAAGCTGCCGTTCATGGCTGAAAAATAAACACACATTATGATCCAGTTGTGATCCACACTTGTGAGCTTGGACAATTCATCTTCTACATATACCAGTAATGGTCAGGACTTTATGGACATAATAAGATGTAGGCCACATTGAGGACAATAGAATTCAGATTCCTGGCAGGCACTTCAAGTGACAAAGCAATAGGCAGCAAAGGCTGGCCAAATTTGCAATTTGCCACATGTTTGGACAAGTAAGAGTGCCAAAGCCACTACCTACGGTTTGAGAGACATTTTATGAAACCCTAATCCTAACTTTCTCTCATAGTTGCCTTCATATGTAGGGCAGGCCTGTTTGTTCCATACGATCCGCACAGTACGGTACGGTATGAATCCTATTCCGTACGAAAATACTGCCACATTTGGGCATTCCACATCCAGTCAGTCAATTCTATGCTTTGTGCCTGCGTTTTTGTCCCATTTTCTGCCCGCATGGCACACTTTCCAGCCATTGACACATGCCATGGGATGCCATTGAAGTTGGATCTCATGCTAGATCTAGCCTATTTTCCACACTCTTGAGCCTTCTCTCCTCTTCCACCTTGGATCCCTCTCTTGTTCCACTCTCTTCTCTAGCCTATAAAAGGTACTCCCCTCCATCCCTCCACACCAAATCAACAAGCATCCTCATTGCTCAAGCCTCTTTCTCTTCAAGCAAGCTATCTATCTATCAAGTTTCAAGCCTATCCCGATTCCTACCCCTTCTCCCTCTAACTTCCACCCCCCACTCTCTACCTTTCAAGTTTCAAGCCTCTCACTCTCACTCTCCCTCTCTTTCTCAAGGCTCTCACTATCCCTTGGGCCTGTCTCTCACTCATGACTCTCCCTCTCCATTGGCATCATGACTCCTGAGAAGCATGAAGCCTTCAATTTGCATGTCATCCATGTGGAGAGGGACACAAAGAAGTCCAACTCCCACCATTGGACATGCAAATATTCTGAGAAGCGCTACACAAGTGGTGCAACCCAACTTTTCCAACATCTTTCCAAGATAGGGGGCAAGTTGCTCCATGCAAGGAAATCCCTCAAAATATCACGGCCGAGATTCTTGCCAAGATGAGAGGGGGATCCACTAGAGGAGGAGGAAGTGGCAAATCAACACCAACACCTATGGCTACTAATGAGGAAGCATCGAATGTGGGCATATCTTCAACCAATGCAGGTGAGGCCTCCACCATTGCTGGCGGAGGGCTCTATGTTTACATCCTGCTCCGGCAAAAGACAAAGAGTGTATGACACACAAGATCAAGGTAGTAGCAAGCATCCAAAGAGAGATGGAAAAGCCACAAATTTAAATAAAATGGATAAGTCTCATGGCACATGGTATCTTGACTGAGTCCAAAAGATTATGAAGAAAGTAGGACGTAGATATGTGGATTATAAATGGGGCTTTGATTTGACAAATTGACCTCAAGGGATAGAAGTTCAGCTCAGGTGGTACCAAAGGGTAAAAGGACAATGCATGTTCATGTATGACTTAATTGACTTGAATATGATTGCTATAGAGTCAGTCATCGCATTGGCAAATTTGACATACAATGCATCAAATGATAGATACCAACTAGATGAGAATGATTATAAGATATTGTAGGACTTTATCAAGTGCGCTGAGTAATCATTTTCATGCTCAAAGTAAGTGATTTCAATCTATGCTTAGCCATGTCAAGTACACATGAGGGGCTAGTCGATTGGATGCAATGTTACATATTAGTTAAGTTGGAATTGTAGCAATGTGAAAGTATAAACCATCGCAATGCTTAAGAGAAAGAAAGGTTGTAGCTTTCAAGCAAGTAAAGTTAGAGGTAAAGTTTCCATATGCTTCTTGGTAAAGCTTTAATAAAAGATGCAAAGTGGATGAAAGAGGTTGACTTGGCAGACCATCCTCAATTGTTGCAACTTTATCAAGATGCCTTTCAGTTAAAGCCGACTTTGGTTCAGGCTCAATTAGGTTCAGCAAAGCAAGGGTCCGAAGCATTGCCTGATGCTCAAGGTGGAGGTAGCACTTCCACTCCTCCAGTAGTGGACAGCTCTCATATGTAGTGCATCTCAAATGTATTCAACATACATTCAAGGTATTGTACTGACAATATGTCTGCCATGGGGTCACTACTCAGTGTACTAGTCACTGTGACATATATGCAAATGAGTATGGTAGTTACCGTGGCTCTGAAACAATACTTTTGCATCAATTTGAAATCAGTTCGTGATTAGTTGGGCATGAGCTTTTGCCTCACTTTTGAGATCAATTTTCCATCAGTTTCAACTCAGTTTTTAATCAGTTTGAGAACTATTTATGGTCACTTTTGGGATCAGTTTTTGCATCGATTACTAGTTAGTTTTTGCAATCAGTTTAAGGTCACATTTGCAGCAGTTTGTGATCAATTCTCAAATCAACAAGTGATCAATTTATGATCAAACTACGCTCATTTTTCAATGGTTTACAGCTAGCTCCACAGATAGCAACATGTGAATAAATACCATTAAGAGTTTCAGCCATGGTTTATGCTGAAAATATACTTACTGTGGTTCTGAAGTCAAAACAATTGAGAAACATGAGTTATGGATGTATCCAATGGGTATTTTCTAGCCACAATTATCCTGAGGACATGTATTTTCGAAACCTCACTTAACATGTGGATTAATTTTTAATCACATGATTAAGTAAATGTTGCTTATGTGAGATGCACCTAGGGTTAGAGTAAATTTACGAACCCGAGACTCGAGGAAATCATGGGATGTCAAAGACAAAAGTTGCTTTAAGTTATGCCACACATGCACTTGGTGGTATATGGTGCCAGTTGTTGGCCTAGCATTTGGCCATAAGTGTCAGTTGGTAACACTAGAGAAGTGGCATTTAATGGTACCTAACGTCAATCTAATGGTCAAAGATGGCACAGAGACACTCGAGAATGGAAGTTGACTAGCCAATTTAATTCAGATTATTTTTCAAGGCACCAAAAGAATTATTAGATTAATCTTCAATATTTAAAGACTGAAAATTAATATTTAATGATGGCTAATGCTGGAAAAACCATTTGGGAAGACTGCCACTTGTCAAAAATGCACATGCAAGACTGAAAAACGTCTTTAGAGACTGGAGAGAGACATTTTTAGTATATTCAACCAAGAGAGAGGGAGAACATGCTACTGGTCTGATTTGCAACCATTGGAGGACCTTCTGAGGCAACCAAGGGCTGGAGAAGACCAATCAACAAGTGACAATATCTACAGGCTATTGAGACAAGGCAGCAACAATAAATGACTAATATTCTTCAGTTCTTTGCATCTATGAGTTGTTGTGGTAGAGCAGCACCTGCATTTGACTGATTTTCAGTCATTCTTCACGACAAAACTCTGAATTTTTTCTCTCTATAGCTTTCTCTCTCATCTCCAAGCCATTTCACAGACTTACTCCAAATATCTCAACATTTGGACCCTTGGAGGCTGAGAAATTGCAAATTTCTCTGCTCTAAACCCTAATTTACAGCAAAAATTAGGGTTTAGCAATAGCCTCGGGAAGCGTGTCAAAAATTGGAAGCTCCAAGACTTGGATTTTTCAAGGCTAAAGGTGAATTTCAGCTAAATTCAGGTGCAGAACTAGCCTACCATTGAATTTGGGGCGTTTTCATCGTCCATGAAGTGAATGAAGATCAATCAAGTACCCGACTTAAGGGGGGAAATAGATTGAAGACTTGCTAATCACTTTGGACAGCAAGGGGAGTTTGGATTGCAAAGGGGATCGAGAGAATCCCATTGTAAATCAACTTCTTCTTCAATAAAGCTAAAGAAATACCGAAAGCGACACCAATTTTGGGGCCAATCGGGTATGCATTGTCCAAGATCAATAGGTAAATTTGTATTTTCAGATTTGCATTTATTGTTTGTTGCTGTAATTAGGTTGTAATCAAGGATTTACCACCATCCCGACAATGACAACTTGATTGCAGCAGCAAACAATAAATGCAAATCTGAAAAATACAAATTTACCTATTGATCTTGGACAATACACACCCGATTGGCCCCAAAATTGGCGCCTCTTTCGGTATTTCTTTAGCTTTATTGAAGAAAAAGTTTATTTACAGTGGGATTCTCCCGATCCCCTTCGCAATCCAAACTCCCCTTGTTGTCCAAAGTGACCAGCAAGTCTTCAATCTGATTTGCCCCTTGATTCAGGTACTCAATTGGCCTTCACCTGTCACGAGGATGTGAAAATTTTATGCTTTGCTTATGTCTAATTGACATTTGATTAAAGGATTAATCAAATGTGCAATTAAAAGATGCACATATGTTGCACATGTGAGATAGTATATTGCACTAGAATTTGCACTAGAATTTCCATTTGGTATGACAGTCATCACAACATTGGCCACTCTTGTCGAACCGTTGCATATGCGCAAAACTTATTGAAAATTTCCAGCCAGCAAAACATAATAGAAAACTAAAAAACAGTCCAAAACTGTTGCTAGAAACCATTGGATGCATCCATAACTCATGTTTCTCAACCGTTCTGACTTCAAAACCACAATAAAGCATATTCTCAACATAAACCATGGCTGAAACTGTCAATGACATTCGTTTACATGCGGCTGTCCATGGAATCAACTGTAAACCATTAAAAACTGAGCATGACCTGATCATAAACTGATCATGGACTGATATGAAAACTGATCACAAATGGCTGCAAATGTAACTCGAAACTGATCACAAGCTGATGGTAAAAAAACCTGATCAGAAACTGATGCAAAACTGATCCCAAAGTGATCATAAACGGTTCTCAAACTGATCAAAAACTGAGCTGAAACTAATCAGAAATTGATCTCAAAACTGAGGCAAAAACTCATGCCAAACTGGTCCAAAAACTCATGCATAAGTATAGTTTCAGACCCGCAGTGACAACCATACTCATATACATGTATCTCATAGTGACTAGTACACCGAGTAGTGACCTCATGGCAGACATATTGTCAGCACAGTACCTTGGATGCATGCTGAATACATCCGAGATCCACTACATACGAGAGCTGTCCAAAACCGGTGGAGTGGAAGTGCTACCTCCCCCTTGAGCATCAAGCAATGCTCCGGACCCCTACTCTGCTGAACCTGAGTAAGCCCGATCCAAAGTCGGCTCTAACTGAAAGGCATCGAGATAAAGTTACAACAACTGAGGATGGTTTGCCAAGTCATCCTCTTCCATCCATTTTGCATCCATTGGTGAATAGTTTTGAAACTTCACCAAATATCTTCTGGAAACTTTGCCTCTGACCTTCCTTTCGTTATGTGCCAAAATCTGCTCGGGTACCAAAATCTCATCTAGTTCCTCAACCTCTGGCTGAATTTCAGCAGATACATCTTCTGGCACATCACCACGCAAAAGGTCTCAACAAACTGACATGAAAGGCATTGTGTATCCACCAATGTGGAGGTAATTTCAGCCGATATACATTTCTTTTCCAACACTTGAAAGAGCCCATAGTATCTCATGCCTAACTTCGAATACAACCTCTCTCTTCCCTTCATCTTTTTCAGCCTTGCCTTTTCGAAACGCAGCAATACATAATCGCCCTTTGCAAACAGGAAAGCACGTCTATGGCGATCAGCTGCCTGCTTTTGCTTGTCCTGTGATCTCTGAAGTGCATACTTTATCTTTGCATAGGCTGCATCCAAGCTTTCCACAAAGCGATCAGCCTCAAAGATCTTATCCTTAGTGTGCAAAATAGGTGGAACCTTCTTGCCACCCTCAACCACCTCAAATGGAGCCTTGCCAGTGGAACTATGCACCGTATTGTTATTTGCAAACTCAACCAATGGCAAATATTGCTCCCACTGTGTCTTGTGGTCTGAAACATAGCACCTCAAAAGATCCAACACTCTGGAATTTGCTTCCTCAGACTGACCATCTATTTGCGAATGGAAGGATGATGAGAATTTCACCGTGGTACCCATATTCTCAAACAACCCCTTCCAGAATAGAGTGGTCATCCAAGGGTCTCGATCACTGATGATCGACTCAGGCATACCATGATACTTGAAAATGTGCTGCATAAATAATTGTGCCATATGATCAGCCTTTATCTTCTTCCTCACGGGAATAAAATGGGCTTGTTTGCTAAACCTGCAAATAATAGTCAATATCCCATCATTCCCTGTAGGCGTCCTAGGAAGCTCAAAGATAAAGTCCATAGCAATGCTTTGCGAAGGCCTATCTCGAATAGGCAAGGGCTACAACAAGCCCGGCATCTTTTGCCTATCATGCTTTACCTTCTGACATATAATGCATGCCCTAACATACTGCTCTATATCATGCCTCAAAGATGGCTAATAAAAGAAATGCTCCACAGCCTTGACCGTGGCATCAATACCTCTGTGTCCTACATAATGAGGAGCATGACTTTCAATGATCACTCTAGGTCTCAACTGCTTTGTGACACACAGTCGTCCATGCATCATTAGAAATCCATCTCTTAGCATAAAATGCTCATGCCTTTGGCCATTGCAAAGCTGATCATAAACATTAGCAAAGTCCGAATCAGCAACATATTGCTCTTTCATGGCATCCAACTCAGTGTGATAAACCATAGTGACGGCTGAAATTTGTGGCTTACGTGACAATGCATCAGCCACAACATTCTTTTTACCATCAATGTGTACAATCTGAAAATGAAACATAGAGAGAAAATTTGCCCATCTCATATGCTTCTCTAACAACTTTGTTTGTGTCAAAAAGCACCTCAAAGTCTGATGGTCTGTCTGCACTGTAAAATCAGCCCCCAACAAATAATGTTTCCACATAGACAGTGCATGAATTATAGCCAAGAGCTCTTTCTCGTAAACCTATAAATTCCTCTCTGCACCGTGGAGAATTCGGCTCTCATAAGCCACAACTCGGTCATCTTGCATAAGGACAACCCCAATGTTGTTACCACATGCATCACACTTAACAACAAATGACTTCCTTAGATCAAGCAACACAAGCACAAGATCTGAAGTCATCTTTTCCTTCAACTTTTCAAATGCTGAAATTTCCACTGCTGTCTATCTAAATGGCACATCTTTCTTTTGCAAAGCATACAATGGAGATGCAATTTCAGCAAATCCGCGCACATACTTCCTATAGTAAAAACATAAACCCAAAAAGCTGCGGATCTCATGAACATTCTTCAAAGCTGTCCATGAACGTATTGCTTCAACCTTAGCAGGGTCCATACGAATACCATCAACTGATACAATATGTCCCAAGAAGTGGATTTCATGCAAAAAGAATTCACTCTTCTTGTCATTGATAACCAGCCTATGCTTACGTAGCTCATTGAAAACAATGTCCAAGTGCTATCTATGCTCCGTCTCATTCTTTGAATAGACAATCATGTCATCAAAGAAAGTACCCACAAATGCTCTATGTGGCTGAAAGATGCGATCCATCATCCAATTAAAGTGGCAGGAGCACTCCTAAGTCCAAAAGGCATGACAAGAAATTCATATAGCCCAAAAGATGTCTTGAAAGCTGTCTTAGACACATCCTCCGGTCTAATGCGTATCTGATGATACCCACTTTTCAAATCTATATGGCTGAATATTGCTGCCCCCTGCAATCTATCCATAACATCATCGATCCGAGGGATCGGAAAGCGATTCTTTATCGTGATCTTGTTCAGAGCACGAT
Organism: Lygodium microphyllum; assembly: GCF_053477565.2. Classification (NCBI taxonomy): domain Eukaryota; kingdom Viridiplantae; phylum Streptophyta; class Polypodiopsida; order Schizaeales; family Lygodiaceae; genus Lygodium; species Lygodium microphyllum. The sequence goes on from NC_141163.1 coordinate 112,086,659, forward strand.
ATTCAATGCACATACGCCATGAGCCATCCTTTTTCTGCACCAAGAGCATTGGAGAACGGAAAGGAGATGAGCTGGGCTGAATCAACCCTTTCTCTAACAGCACATTTACCTAACTCATAATCTCCTCCTGTTGGGCTACACTGACTCTATAGGGTGGTTTATTAGGAGAGCTACTTTCAGGGATAAGGTCTCTATGCCATGATCTTCGGGTCTTTCAAGTGGTAGCTGCCCTTGAAGTGACTGAGCGAAGCAATCAGCATACATTTTTAGAAATGACATGCGATCCTTCTCTAATTTAGACATATTCCCAACATTCTCACTATCACCTTTATCCTTAGCAAAAACTAAATACATTGAAAGATGATTTTTCATTACTTTAGAAATAGCAGCTGCAGATACAACAGGGACATATTCCCCTTTCAACTTTGCATCAAGTGTGAGTGTCTTTCCCTTATGTTGAATAGTGATCTCTTTTGCATATGAATCAATCACTGCATACATACGGTGGCACCATGGCATACCAAGCAACACATTACAATCCTCAAGAGGAGCAATGTAAAACTCTTCGTTGTCCACATATCCCTATATGTGCAACCAGAGCTTTCCAGTAAGTGGTGTGAAAAGTTCTGCATGACCCTTATATGCCATTCCAACTTCCCCCATGGCTCCCATCTCATCCTCTTTGATACCTAGACGGACTGCCACGTCAGTAGAGATGAAGTTGACTTGTGCGCCATTATCAAAGAAGATCAACACATGCTGATCCCTAATTTTGCCCCATGCTCTATACAACTCAGTAGCATCATCATTGGGCTGATCACTAACAACATCGGGCACCAATCCCACTGATGTTTTAGGCCTTTTACCCTTAGGACCTCCCTGATTTTCTGATTTTGCAGCTTGTTGCCTATTGGGACAATTCTTGGCAATATGACCCTCCTGTTCACAAATAAAGCATTTATTTGCAACCATCAATTCCCTACGTTGTGCCAATGTTTTCGAGCCCTTTCTTTGCTATTTTGGCCTCTTTTCAGGCTGGTTTTCAAATATGCCCCTTTTCTCAACCTTAAACAACTTTTTATTCGGCTTCTTCCCGCTCTCTTGGAAGCCCGAATCCGTTCCACGCAGCAAAGCATCAGCTGTAGCAGCAGTCTCTATGAGCTGAGACATGCTAGACAGTGGATTTTATGCAAAAATCCCTGATTCCTTTGGGCAGCCCACATACATATTTTTCCACTTGCTCATGAAGGGGTACGGCACGATAAGAAGTGACGGGCAGCAATGCATCCCAAAACTTCTTATTGTATTGCTCTAAATTCTTGCATTCCTTTGCATCAAGCTTGTTTCAAGCTGTCATGATGTCCACCTCAAAGGTACTAGTCAACCAATTCGATGCAAACATTTGCTTGAATTGTACCCATGTTGACGGTGCTCTACCTTGCATCAAGAGCGTGGACCACCACTGCAATGCATTCCCCTTCAAGAAAGTGGCTGCCTTTCGAATCTTAGAGGATTCGGTGAAGTTTCCCCCTAAATAGACTGCATCAAACTGCTAAATGAAGGTCAAAGCTTTCAGCCTATCTTGTGCACCACTGAAGGACTCAAACTTCACTACTTTTCCACCCTCATCGTAGTCTTTTGCTTCCCCTTTAGGAGTCAAGTTGTCATACACTGGCTACTGCAAAAAGGGTGCATTTGCTATATTTACATCATGACCAAGCCCAAATGAAGCATTTGGATGACCAGCAGTCATTCCTTGAGCCCCATAAGCATTCGGGGGTGCAGATGCATTGCCCAACATTCCACTTTGTGCCCCATGCATCAAGCCAATGCTACCATACATAGGGTTTTGCACATTTCCAGCCATTCCCGAAAACAATGGGCCTTGCACACCATGCATTGGTTGCTGCATACCATAGGGATTTGTACCATGCATTTCCGTATGCGGCCCTTGGCCAACCATTGCATGAAAAATCGTGCTACCACCAAAGTATCCTGGCTGCCCCATCATAGCATGCATGCCCGACTGTCCAAAATCCATTGGATTGGCACTTTCATAATGGCCTTGCATTTGCATTCCTTGCCCCATAGGTACCAACTGTTTAGCTTCATTGGCCTCTTTAGGAGATTCAAGTGAAGGATTTGGCACTACCTTCGGTGCACCTTGCTGTCCCGAAGGTGTAGAAGTTGACTTCTTCTTCTTACCCTTGCTGTCCTTCTTCGGAGCATTCAAAAATCAGATGAACTGAGGATCCTTTGCCAATTCAACAAAGAGATTTGCTGCTGTCCTCATCCGATTGTTGAACTGGTCATCAAATTCCTCTTCACTTTGCTGGTCATCTACCTCATGACGGCTCGAAGGCCCTGCATCTTGCCCAATAGCAACATTTTCAGCTTGTTGTCCATCATGAGAGCCTTGTCCAAGATTAGGCATTGCATTTCCTTCATTCCCATGGCAATGTCCATACTGAGAGGCATCATCACTGCTTGATTCCATCTCACTGTATGAAGACATGTTGCTCTAATTTCTCAGCTGAGCACAAAAATCAGCACTAGCACAAAGCTTTGGCTTGCAATCAAGTGCCTCACGCTCACCAAATCAAGAGATTGAGTGATTATCCCGGCAATGGAACCATGAAACTAGCCTTCCTTCTCGGATAGGGTGGTTTAACCTGATTAAGCACTTAATTACAGCAATCAGCAAATGAACATAAACTGAAATGCTCACTTTACCTTCATAAACTTGGACAGTGGACACCCTGTTGACCCCAAAACTAGCGCCCCTTTCGGTATTTCTTTAATTACAATTGCTGATGGATAAATTACAAGCCGAGATTTCACGATCTCCTTGGCTGATTCAAAAGCCCCTTGCTGTTCCAATAATCAGCAAAGCATTCGGGCAAATTGCTTTTCACCCAGGACTTGCTCTAATGAAACCCCAACTGGTCAAATGCTGTCCCAAATTCACAATAGATGGGCTGGCATCTGAAATCCTCACAATTCCATGAATTTCCGGTGCTGATTTCAGTGTACAATGCCTTTGACTGATGGCACGAGTCCCAAGGTGGCTGCTAAACCCTAATTACTACTGTAATTTAGGGTTTACAGCAGTAAACTCTCTGTTGTCCACCAAATTTGGCTGTACTCTGCTACCAATGGCTGAGAATTGCTAAGAATGCTTGAGCATAGACTGGAGGAGATGAGAGAATGCTATAGAAAGAGAGAAAATCAGCTGAAATGTATCTTTTGATTCGTAGCTCTGATGACAAATCTAATGGCACCAACAGCTTCAAAAGGGGGATAAAACGCCAGCTCAACTAGCGAGCCCTCCTCTTCTACCGCCACCTCTCTTGGGGTGGAAGAGAAATCCTGCTGCCCCCTGTCCTGTCCCGGCCCGCGATCAGTCGTCGTCGGCTCTCAGAGCCAAATCTGATCACCTCCTCTCCCTCTACCAAGCTCCGAATGGCTACAATTCAGCTTCCACCACCCTCCAACAGCCTTCTCCCTAGTTGCATGGGAAAGTTTTGCCAAGTGACAACCTTCCTAATGCATTTTCAGCCATTAAATTAATTTTTCAAAATTAATTAATTCTGAAACCCTGCCCAAAATTAAACATGCCCATCTATAATGAGATTGGCTAGGCCATTTGCAACTTGGAGTGGTTCCCAACATCTGCTGACCCTTAGACTAGCATTAATTAATTAATTAATGCTTGTCCCTAGTGTCACCACTGACACTTAATGGCCAAACAATTTTCCTAGGGTCCAACGTGACACCAATTGACCACCAAAACCCAGTTGGCATAACTTAACACAACTTTTCCCTTTAACACCCACTGCATCCTCGGGGTCCTTGGCCCGTTCCCATGAAATAATTGCCATGTGCATCACATGTGCTAAACAACCTTGCACATTTGATTAATAACTTAATCAAATGTTACTAGCAAGCTTAAAGCATCTCAAAATTTCACGCCCCAGTGACATACCACCTCAAAAGGAGCCTTACCAATGGAACTATGCCCCAACTATGCACTGTGTTGTTGTATGCAAACTCAACCAAGGGCAAATAGTGCTCCCACTGTGCTTGTGGTTTGAAACATAGCACCTCAAAAGATCTAACACTATGGAATTTGCTTCCTCAAACTAACCATCTATCTGCAAATGGAAAGATGATGAGAATTTCAACGTGGTACCCATATTCTCAAACAACACCTTCCAAAATAAACTGGTCATCCAGGGGTCTCGATCACTAATGATCGACTCTAGCATACCATGATACTCAAAGATGTGTTACAAAAACAATCGTCCCATGTGATCAGTCTTAATTCTCTTCCTCACCAGATAGAAATGGGCTTGTTTGCTAAACCTGCAAATGATAGTCCATATCCCATCATTCCCTATAGGTGCCTTAGAAAGCTCAAAAATAAAGTCCATTGCAATGCTCTACCAAGGCCTATCTAGAATAGGCAAGGGCTACAACAAACCCGACATCTTTTGCCTATCGTGCTTTACTTTCTGGCATACGATGCATGTCTTAACAAACTATTCTACATCATACCTCAAAGCTAGCCAATAAAAGAAATGCTCCACTGCCTTGACCATGGCATCAATACCTTTATGTCCTGCATACGGAGGAGCATGACTTTCAGTGATTACAATCGTCCATGCATCATCGAAAATCCATCTCTTAGCACAAAGTGTCCATGCCTTTGGCCAATGCAAAGTTGATCATAAACGTTAGCAAAGTCCGAATCAGCAACATATTGCTCTTTCATGGCATCCAACTCAGTGTGATAAACCATGCTGACAGCCGACAACTGAGGTTTACGTGACAGTGCATCACTTTTTCCACTCTTTCTCTGCAATTTGTTCCTCTTTCCAACCCTATTTTTCAGATTTGCCCTAATTTTCAGCTTTATTTTCAGATTTACTCTTTTTCTCAGCCTTTGCCTCTTTGACATATGACTTCGCATCATCATTGTGGAATCCTACATCCTATCCACACAACAATGTGCAGCTGTAGTAGCAGTTTCTATAAGCTGAGACATGCTGGAAACAATGGACTTAATGCAAAAATCCCGAATACCCTTTGGCAAACCACAAATATACTTCTCCACTTGCTCATGGAGGGGGGGTGTACGATAAGAAGTAACTGGTAGCAATGCATCCCAAAACTCCTTATTATACTGATCCAAGTTCTTGTAGTCTTTGGAATTCAACCGATTCCAAGCTATCATAATGTCTACTTCAAAGGTACTTGTCAACCAATTTGAAGCAAACATTTGTTTGTACTGGACCCAGACCACCACAGTAATGCATTTCCCTTCAAAAATGTGGCTGCCTTGCGTATCTTAGATGCCTCTGTGAAGTTGCCTCCAAAATAGGCTGCATCAAACTGCTGAATAAAAAGAAGTGCTTTCATCCTATCTTGTGCACCACTTAAAGGCTCAAACTTCACGGCTTTTGCCACCTTCGTCATAGTTCTTCGACAAACCTATGGGAGTCAAGTTATCATAAATGGGCTGTTGCAAGAAAAGGTGCATTTGCTGAATTGATGTGTCCTCTCCACTTGATCCCGTATCACCATGTGAAGACATGCTTGCTATAATTCACTACTGAGAACAATTTCAGCAATAATGCAATAGTCCTAAGTTGCAATCAAGTACCATGGGCCCACCAATTCAAAGGATTTCCTGGTGTCCCAGCAACGGAACCATGGAACCAACCTTCCTTCCGTGGATGGGTGGTAAATCCCTAATTACAACCTAATTACAGCAACAAACAATAAATGCAAGAAAAAGTTGATTTACAATGAGATTCTCCCGATCCCCTTCACAATCCAAACTCCCATTGCTGTCCAAAGTGACCAGCAAGTCTTCAATCTGATTTGCCCCTTGATTCGGGCACTTAATTAGCCTTCACCCACTTCATGGAGATGTGCCAGAGGATGTATCTACTGAAATTCAGTCGAAGGTTGAAGAGCTCGATGAAATACTGTACCAAAGCAGATTTTGGCACACAAAGAGAGTAAGATCAGGGGCAAGGGTTCCAGAAGGTACTTGGTGAAGCTTCAGAATTATTCACCAATGGATGCCAAATGGATGGAGGAGGATGACTTGGCAAACCATCCTCAATTGTTGCAGCTTTACCATGATGCTTTCCAATTAGAACCGACTTTAGTTCGGGCTCAATCCAATTCAGCAGAGCAAAGGTCCGGAGTATTACTTGATGCTTATGAGAGAGCTTGTAACCGGCCTGTTCACTGGGAAGGGCGGTAGTGTACAACCAAAATATATAAATGCTTTCACCCATTTTAACAATCGCCCACTTTACCTGAACTTAAAGACACAGAATCAAGAAGAAAAACAAGAAGCTAAAATGCTCCTGTTGCCACACAGACACCCTGTTGGCCCTTAAGTTAGGCGCCCCTTGCAGTATTTCTTTATTTTTAAAAAGAGGGAAAATACAATGGGCTGTCTTTCACCTATTCTGGGTGAAATTTGGCAGCATAACAATACAATTACTGACCTAAAGCAAGCTGGCCAGGAGGGGAAACTCTGCCCAAGTCTGAGGTGAGGTTACCACCCTCACCTCTCCCTGCTGGGAACTGCAAACAACTGCTCCTGTTCCTGGAGAAAAGAGGCTCTTGCCTCATGCAAAAACAGCATATTCCACACAGCTATACCTGAATCAGAAGAAAGGCCCTTGATTCTGCAGCATAACCATATTGTCAGGGAGAGAAAGAGAGAGTAGGGAGCAAACTCAAGCCTCTGTGCATCATGGACAAGGTAGGCCAGCTCTCAAGAGCTCTCCATCTGCAGCAATCCATCTCCCTTTCACAAAATGAGCCCCCCATGCATTGAAACTCGTTTTTGTGCTGCCCTCTCTCTCTCTTTTGGGAATTTATGCCCAAATTGTGACACATGGCATACATGTAACAATTTTCCTGTTTAAACCTTTCGGTCTAAAATTCTCCATCCTCGGTTCAAAATTTGACCTCGGCACAAACCAGAGGATTAATCCTCGTGCAAAAACGAAGATAATGACGCAAACAGATTCTGAGGTCAAAAAATAGTAACTCTCTAAATTTTAGGAATTGCTTCCATTGCATCCCACTAGTCTTCTGACAATCTTTTCAGACTATGGCTACATCCAATTTTGTAATGTAGCTCAACTGAAAGTGAATTTCCACTTATGGCCACTAATCTCTTGGAGATTTGTCAATCTTCACTTTGAACTAGTCTCTTCCAGGCTAGTTCTTCAACACACTTGTCCATATACACTTTCACAAGTCTCTTCCAGGCTAGTCATATTATTTTTTAGGGCACCAAAATAATTATTAGATTAATTTTCAGTATTTAAAGACTGAAAATTAATATTTAACTATGGCTAATGCTAGAAAAACCATTTGGGAAGCCTACCACTTGTCAAAAATGCCCATGCAAGACTGAAAAACGTCTTTAGAGGCTGAAGAGAGGCATTTTTAGTGTATTCAGCTTGCAAGAGAGAGGGAGGAGATGCTGTTGGTCTGATTTGCAGCCATTGGAGGACCTTCTGAGGCAGCCAAGGGCTGGAGAAGACCAATCAACAGTAGGTGACAGCATCTATAGGCTGTTGAGACAGCAACAGCAGTAAATGACTGATATTCTTCAGTTCCTTGCATCTACAAGCTGTTGTGGCAGGGCAGCAGCTGCATTTGACTAATTTTCAGTCATTCTTCGCGACAAAACTCTAAATTTTTTCTCTCTATAGCTTTTTCTCTCATCTCCCAGCCATTTCACAGCCTTGCTCCGAAGATCTCAGCATTTGGACCCTTGGAGGCTGAGAAATTGCAAATTTCTTTGCTCTAAACCCGAATTTACAGCAAAATTAGGGTTTAGCAGCGGCCTCGAGAAGCATGCCAAAAATTGGAAGCTCCAAGACTTAAATTTTTAAGGGCTGAAGGCGAATTTCAGCTAAATTTAGGTGGAGGACTAGCCAGCCATTGAATTTAGGGCATTTCCATCATCCATGAAGTGGGTGAAGGCCAATTAAGTACCTGAATCAAGGGGAAAATCAGATTGAAGACTTGCTGATCACTTTGGACAATAAGGGGAGTTTGAATTGCGAAGGGGATCAGGAGAATCCCACTGTAAATCGACTTTTTCTTCAATAAAGCTAAAGAAATACTGAAAGAGGCGCCAATTTTGGGGCCAATCGGGTGTGCATTGTCCAAGATCAATAGGTAAATTTGTATTTTCAGATTTGCATTTATTGTTTGTTGATGTAATTAGGTTGTAATCACGAATTTACCACCCATCCACAAAAGGAAGGTTGGTTACAACAATTCTAGTCTAATTCTCAACATTATCTGATGTATATGCTGGCTAGAAATTTTCAGCAAGGTTTGGGGTATATGGCTTGGATAACAGTGGCTAATGTTGTGACTGCAGATACTCTTCCTTCAACACAATGCAATGCAATCGAGGACGATTGCAAGGGTTTCAAGGCAAAGGTGTGTCACGAGGAAATGAAATTTTAAGATGCTTTAAACTTGTCGATAACATTTGATTAAGATATTAATCAACTGTGCAAGGTTGTTTAGCACATGTAATACACATGGCAATTATTTCACGGTAACACGCCAAGTACCCCAAGGATGCAATGGGTATCAAAGGTAAAAGTTGTGATAAGTTATATCAGACAAGTATTAGGTTATACTCGGAGTCAAATTTTGGCTTGGACCAATTTATTGGCCACTAATGTCAATGGTGACATTAGAGACTAGTTATCAATAAATTAATTAATGCCAATCTAAGGGCTAATAACTGCTCAAAAGTCATCAGGACATGTATTTTTGAAACCTCACTTAACATATGGATTAACTTTTTAATCACATGGTTAAGTAAATGTTGCACATGTGAGATGTAACTAGGGTTAGAGTAAATTTACGAGCCAAGGACCCAAGAAAATCACACGATATCAAAGGCAAAAGTTGTTATAAGTTATGCCGCACAGATACTTGGTGGAATCTTGCACTAGTTGTTAGCCTAGGTCATTCATTTGGTCATAAGTGTCAATTGGTGACACTAGAGAAGTGGTGTTTAATAGTACCTAACGCCAATCTAATGGTCAAAGATAGTATAGAGATACTCGGTAATGGAAGTTGCCTAGCCAATTTAATTATTGGTCAGTTTGATTATTTTTCAGAGCACCAAAGTAATTATTAGATTAATTTGTAGTATTTAAAGATTAAAAATTAATATTTAATTATGGATAATGCTGAAAAAACCATTTAGGAAGGCTAGCACTTGTCAAAAATATCCATGCCAGGCTGAAAAACGTCTTATAGGCTAGAGAGAGGCATTATAATGCGTTTTAGCTTGCAAAAGAGAGGGAGAAGATGTTGTTGGTCTAATTTGCAGCCATTGGAAGACCTTTTGAGGCAGCCAAGGGCAAGAGAAGACCAATTAACAACAGGTAACAACATCTACAAGCGACTAAGACACGGCAACAGCAATAAATGACTAATTTTTTTCAATTCTTTGTATCTAAAAGCTGTTGAGACAAGGCAACAGCAGTGAATGGCTGATTTTCTTCAGTTCTTCGTGAAGAAAGTCTGAATTTTCTCTCTCCTTAGCATTCTCTCTCATCTCCCAACCTCTCCACAGTCTTGCTCCGAAGATTACAGCATTGAGATCACTTGAGGCTAAGAAATTTCAGATTTCTCTACCGTAAACCCTAATCTACAACAAAAATTAGGGTTTAGCAACAACCTCGAGAAGCGTGCAAAAAATTGAAAGCTTCAAGACTTGGATTCAACAAAGTTTAAGCTATTTAAGTCAAATTCAGGTGGAGGAACCAGCAAATCAATGACTTTGGGGCATTTTCCATCTCCATCAAAGCGAGTGAAGGCCTGTTGACTACCCGAATCAAGGGGCAAATCAGACTGGAGACTTGCTGGTCATTTTCGACAACAAAGGGGAGTTGGAATGCCGAAAGGGTTTAGGAGAATCCCATTGTACATTAACTTCCTCTTTAATTAAGTTAAAGAAATACCAAAAGGGATGTCAGTTTTGGGACCAACAAGGTGTCCATTATCCAAGATTGTAAGTTATTTTGCATTTCTCAATTTTGTCATAAATGTTATTGCTGCAATTAAGTTGTAACCGAAGAAAGGCTAGTTTCATCAGGGATACTTGGAAGACAAGTTGGCCTAGCCAATTTAATTATTAACTGGTGGAATTCATTTTTTGAGCACTAAAATAGTTATTGAATTAATTTTCAAAATCAATATTCTGAAAATTAAATTAATAAGTTGAATAATGCTTGAAAATGGAATCAAAAGGCTATCGATAAGCAAAACTTGCCCAAGTGGCAAAAACGTTTTTAGGGGCTGGTAAAAGTCTATCCCAATCATTGTGAGAGAAAATGAGGCTGTTAGAGAGCGAGGAGATGCTAGTGATGTGATTTGCATCCACCATGGACCAATCCTACAGCAAAAGTGACAGCAATTTGGAGCCCTCCAAGAGGAGATGATAGAAGCCCAAGGTCCTTCCAGTGTAGATGACAACATATAAGAGGAAGTAATAGCCTTTCTAGTGGTCCTAAGCTATAGGTGACAGCTTTCATGGCTGTTTGAGCAAGGCAACAGCAATTTTTCAGCATTTCTCACAATGAAACTTTGAAATGTCTCTCTCTACAGCATTCTCTCTCATCCCCCAACCATCTCTTAAGTTATCTCAGCATTTTCTAGCAATTTGAGCCATCAGAGAAAGAGATTTCAATCAATTTCTAATGTAAACCCTAAATTACAGCAAAAATTAGGGTTTTGACAATAAAATTGAGAAATTTCAGGGAGATCCAAGAGATTAGCCAACCAATATCAGATTTAGGTATGAATTTGTCTTTCAAGGAGCAAGGTGAAAGCCAATCTCCAAGCAAGCCAAGGGACAAATTGGTTTGCAAGCTTGTTGGTCAGTTTTGACAACAAGAGGCACTTGGATTAGCAAAGGAGATCAGAGGATCTCAGTTGTACTCCTTCCATTTGCAATATAAGATAAAGAAATACTGCAAGGGGCACCAATTTTGGGGCCAACTAAGTATCCAATGTCCAAGATTAAAGTGGTAAAGTGTGCATTTTCAATTTGCGTAAATTTTACGCTCGCTGTAATTAGTGCTTAATCAGGTTATTTACCACCCTATCCAAGAAGGAAGGCTGGTTTCCAGCATCATGAAGGAAATCACCTACTTTCAATAGCTTGGACTCAAGGTCCATGGGGCAAGAAATAGGCCATACCAAACTCTGAAAGAAGCTTGAAGGTGTATCTGTGGTAGGAAATTAGAAATATCCTATGTCATCTAACAAATCTACAATCCAAGGAAGAAGTGGAGGATCCCAAAATCCATCATGTCGAAGTCCTGGCCTAATAATGTTCATGTCTGATCAACCTCCTATGTATCGCTCCCTATGATAACGAGGTCATCAACATACAAGACAACCAAGACACACCTGTCCTCCGCAACCTTGTAATAAAGATTGGGGTCATGATTTGATGGATGGAAGCAATTGTCTAAGAAGAATTGATCAATCCGCTAATACTAAGCCCTAGGAGCTTGCTTCAAACCATAGAGGGCCTTCCACAACCTGTAAACATGGTCCTCTTTCCCCTACATAAGAAAACAAGGAGGTTGTAAAACATAAATCTCCTCCTCCAAGCACCATACAAAAAGGCTGACTTCGTGTCCATCTAATAAACTAGCCAATGATGACAAGTGACTAAAACCAAGATAGCTCGAATAGTAGACATCCGAGCTGTCAATGCGAAAATCTCAAAGTAATCCAAACCTACTTGCTGAGAGAATCCCTTAGCAACAAGCCATGCCTTATACTTGTCCAAGGTTCCATATGCAAGATACTTGGTTTTATAGACCCACTTCACAACAATTACCTTCCGCTTCTTTGGACGAGAAACCAACTCCCAAGTTTGATCCTCCTCAATAGAATCGAGCTCAGCCTATCAATTGTAAGAGGCTGATCAATTGTAGTAGGCTCACGGTCTTGAAGAATCTATGGCATAAGGGTATAGTTCATGTAGAGTGAACTATCCTTCTAGGCCTAAAGCCAAGCTGACCTACGTGGGCCAAGAGACATCTCAAGGAACTAAGTAATCCATGAATCCTATAGGAGCCTCTAATACCACAAAGAAATGGTGATAGCCTCATCCTGTTGCGAAGGAGACCGAGAGGCCTCCGGTACCTGTAAAGCACTTATCTATGAAAGGAACTCCCCCTCACTAAGAAAAGGTAGATCCTGCTCATTCGATGAAAAAGACTCCCCCTCTGACGGCTCAATCCCTCCCCCCCCAAAGGAAACCTGAGGAGATGGGGAGAGGGTAGAAATACTCGATGACGAGGAGATGAGGGAGTCGTCAAGGGCTCGATCTTTGGAGTCTTCGAGTCGTAGAGTTGATAGCCGAAATACTCCACCCGAATACCGTGATCCCTACAAAACTCAAAAAATAGGTTAAAACTTTGAAAGAGGTTTGCTTCTCTACAAACACCTTTCACTCACACAAGTGGGAGTACGTCTCGCTCTTGTACTCCAAGAAATAGAGCCACACATAACGACTAAAGTCATCAACAAAATCAGCATAAACTACTTGGCCTTCCCAAGAGAGGCCATGTCCACAGATCCACAAAGATCAGTCTATACCAACTCGAGCGAAATAGAAGCCCTTCGAGCAGCAACATAGGGATGAGGCTGTCAATGTTACTTGCCCTCAAGCAACTAGGGCAAAGAGAGTGCACAAGAGGAAAATCTAAAAGTCCCTCCACCATCTTCCTCCTAAAGACCTGCCAAATAGCATCAAGATTCAACTGCCCATAATGAGCATATCAAAGCAACCTAAGCTCATGGAAAGACCGCACAACAAGGGTTACGAGTGTGTAGAGTCCACCCTCCTTTGCACCTATCCAAAGAGTAGCTCCTGAAGATGCATCCTCCACCGTGATTGCATTCTGGGTAAAGATAACTCGAGTACCTAGTTGTAACCCAAATCTAGTACATAGAAGACTTTAGCCAAAGGAGAATGTAATTTGCCCCTTGATTCGAGCAATCAACCGGTCTTTACCCGCTTTGACGGAGATGGAAATTCCCCAAATTCATTGATTTGTTGGTCCCTCCACCTGAATTTGACTAAAAACAGCTTCAATCCTGTTGAATCCAAGCTTGGAGCTTCCAATTTCTAGCACGCTTCTCGAGGCTGCTGCTAAACCCTAATTTCTACTGCAGATCAAGGTTTACAACAAAAAAATCTAAAATTTCTTAACCTCCGGTGATCTCAAATTTCAATGTTGTAATCTTTGGAGCAAGGCTGTGAAAAGGTTAAGAGATGAGAGAGAATGCTTAGAAGAGAGAAAATTCAGATTTTCTTCACGAAAAACTAAAGAAAATCAATCATTTACTGCCGCTGCTCTCTCTCAACAACTTTTAGATACAAAGAACTAAAGAAAATCAGTCATTTATTGCCGTTGCCCTATCTCAACAACTTCTAAATACTGTCACCTGCTGTTGATTAGTCTCCTTCTACCCCTAGCTGCCTCAGAAGGTCCTCCAATGGCTGCAAATCGGACCAAGAGCATCTCCTCCCTCTCTCTTACACACTAAAACATACTAAAATTCCCCTCTCCAGCCTCTAAAGACGTTTTTTAATCTTGCATTGGCATTTTTCACAAGTAGTAACCTTTCCAAATGGTTTTTTCAGCATTATCTATGATTAAATATTAATTCTTAATCTTTAAACACTTAAAAGTTAATCTAATAATTACTTCGGTACCCTGAAAAATAATGACTGGCCAATAATTAAACTGGTTGGACAACTTCCATTCTCGAGTATCTCTGTGCCATCTTTGACCATTAGATTGGTGTTAGGTACCATTAAACATCAATTCTCTAGTGTCACCAAATGAATGACCTAGGTCAACAACTAACACCAGATGCCACCAAGTACTTGTGCGGCATAACTTATAGCAACTTATAGCCAAATGAATGACCTAGGTCAATAACTAACACCAGATGCCACCAAGTACTTGTGCGGCATAACTTATAGCAACTTTTGCCTTTGACATCCCATGATTTCCTCAGGTCTCGGGCTCATAAATTTACTCTCTAGCTCCACTTACACCTCACATGTGTAACATTTACTTAACCATGTGATTAAAAATAATCCACATATTAAGTGATGTTTCAAAAATACATGATACACCTCACATATGCAACATTTACTTAACCATGTGATTAAAAATTAATCCACATGTTAAGTGAGGTTTCAAAAATACATGTTATCATGACAACTCTCTCCTTTAAAATCCTTGCAATCGTCCTTGATTCCACTACCACATCCATCAAAAGCAAAATAGTGGACTAGAATTTCCACAATGCATCATAGTTAACACAACATTGCACAGTGCTGCTCAACCATTCCATGTGCCCAATACATGCTAAAAATTACAAGCCAACATAACGTAACGTAAGACTCACAAAGAATCTCAAAAACATTGTCAGATTATCATGTGACATGTCTATTTCTCATGAGCTCGACTCATCTGGCAAAACCAAACCATAGCATAGCATAACCAAGCATAAACCATGGCTAAATCATCAATGACATCATAACATATGCTCTTATCCATGGAACCACATGTAAGCCATTGAAAACTAAGCATTATCTAATCATAAACTGATCACTTTGCTGATCTGAGAATTGATCACAAACTGCTGCAAATATAACCCCAAACTGATACAAACTCATTGCAAAAACTGACCAGCAATCAATGCAAAAAACTAATCCCACAAGTGACCATAAACGTTCTCAAGCTGATATAAAACAAAGCTGAAACTGATCATAATTTATATCTCAAAATTGAGGCGAAATTCATGTCAATTTTATCATAAGCTTATGCAAAAGTATAGTTCTAATGCCTGAGTGAAACTCATACTCATTTACATACATCTTACAATGACTAGTACACTAAGTAGTGACCTCATGGCAAACATACTATTAGCACAGTACCTTCGATGCATACTAAATACATCCGAGATTTACTACATACGAGAGTTGTCCATAAATTGAAGGAGTGGAAGTGCTACCTTCCCCTTGAGCATCAGGAAATACTCCGGGCCCTTGCTCTGCTGAACCTGGCAGAGCTCGAGCTAAAGTCGGCTCTAAATGAGGGGTATCTAGATAAAGTTGCAACAACTATACATCCAAGTTTTCCACATAACGATCAGCCTCAAAGATCTTATCCTTACTTTGTAGAATAGGCGGTACCTTCTTGCCACCCTCAACTACCTCAAATGGAGCTTTGCCCATGGAACTATGCATTGTGTTGTTGTAAGCAAACTCAACCAAGGGCAAATATTGCTCCCACTATGTCTTGTGGTCTGAAACATAACTCCTCAAAAGATCTAACACTATGGAATTTACTTTCTCACACTGACTATCTGTTTGCGAATGAAAGGATAATAACTTCAACGTGGTATCCATATTCTCAAACAACCCCTTCCAAAACAAATTGATCATCCGAGGGTCTCGATCACTAATGATCGACTCTGGCATACCATGATACTTAAAAATGTACTATAAAAACAATCGTGTCATATGATCAATCTTTGTTTTCTTCCTCATTGGAATAAAATGAACTTGTTTACTAAACCTACAAATGATAGTCCATATCCCATCATTCCTTGTAGGTGGTATCTTAGAATGCTTAAAAATAAAAACCATTGCAATGCTCTACCAAGGCCTATCTAGAATAGACAAGGGTTGCAACAAACGAGACATCTTTTGTCTATCATGCTTTACTTTCTAACCTACAATACATGTCTTAACAAACTGTTCTACATCATGCCTCAAAGCTAGCCAATAAAAGAAATGCTCCACTACCTTGACCGTGGCATCAATACCTCTGTGTCTTATATACGAATGAGCACATCTTTCAATGATAACTCTGGGCCTTAGCTGCTTTGTGACACACAATCGTCCATGCATCATCAAAAATCCATCTCCTAGTACAAGGTGTTCATGCATTTTGCCCTTGCAAAGCTGATCATAAACATTAGCAAAGTCCGAATCAATAACATATTGCTCTTTCATGGCATCCAACTTAATGTAATAAACCGTAATGACGGACTGAAATTTGTGGCTTATGTTACAATGCATCAACCACAACATTCTTTTTACCATCAATATGTACAATCTGAAAGTGAAACATAGAGAGAAATTTTGCCCATCTCATACACTTCTCTGACAACTTTGTTTGCGTCAAAAAGTACCTCAAAGTTTGGTGGTCTGTCTGCACTGTAAAATCAGCCCCCAACAAATAATATTTCCATATAGAGAATGCATGAATTACAGCCAAGGGCTCTTTCTCATAGACCTGCAGATTCTTTTCTGTACCTGGATTAAACTATGAAGGACTTCCTTAGATCAAGCAACACAAGCACAAAATCTGAAGTCATCTTTTGACTCAACTTTTCAAATGCTGAAATTTCCATTGCTATCCATCTAAATCGCATATCCTTCTTCTACAAAGCATGCAATGGAGACGCAATTTCAGCAAACCTACGTACATACTTCTTGTAGTAAGAACATAAACCCAAAAAGTTGCGAATTTCATGTACTTTTCTCAAAGATAGTCATGATCGTATTACCTCAACTTTTGTAGAGTCCACGCAAATACCATCGGTCGATACAATATGCCCCAAAAAGTGGATTTCATACAAGAAGAATTCACTTTTCTTATCATTGATAACTAGCCTATACTCATACAGTTCACTAAACACAATGTCCAAGTGTCTTCTATGCTTTGCCTCATTCTTTGAATAGACAATCATATCATCAAAGAAAGTGCCCATAAATCCTCTATGTGGCTTGAGGATGCGATCCATCATTTGATTAAAAGTGGCAAGAGCATTCATAAGTCCAAAAGACATAACAAGAAACTCATACAATCCAAAAAATGTCTTAAAAGCACTCTTAGATACATCTTCCATTCTAATGTGTATCTGATGATATCCACTTTTCAAATCTATACAGTTGAATATGGCTACCCCTTGCAATCTATCCATAACATTATCGATTTGAGAAATCAGAAAGACAATTCTTTATCATAATCTTATTCAGAGCACGATAATCAATGCACATACACCATGAACCATCTTTTTTTGTACCAAAAGCACTGGAGAACAAAAAGAAGATGAGCTGGGATGAATCAATCATTTTTCTAATAGCTCATTCATCTGACTCGTAATCTCCTCCTGTTGGGCTGCATTGACTCTATAAGGTGGCTTATTAGATGGGCTACTTCCAGGGGTAAAAGATCTCTCTCATGATCTTCTGGCCTTTCACGCAATAGCTACCTTGAAAGTGACTAAGATAAGCAATCAACATACATTTTCAGAAATGACATGCGATCCTTCTCTAACTTAGACAAGTTTCCAACATTCTCACTATCATCTTTATCCTAAGTAAAAACCAAGTACGCTAAAAGATAATTTTTCATTACTTTAGAAATGACAACTGCAAATACAATAGGGATAGATTCAACCTTTAACTTTACATCAAGTGTGAGTGCCGTTTCCTTATGCTGAATAGCGATCTTTTTTGCACGAGGATCAATCACTACATACATACGGTGACACCATGGCATACCTAGCAATACATCACAACCCTCAAGTGGAACAATGAAGAATTCTTCGTTGTCCACATATCCCTGTATATACAACCAATGCTTTCCAATGAGCGGTGTGACAGGCTATGCATGGCCTTTACATACCATTCTAACTTCTCGCATGGGTCCTATCTCATCCTCTCCAATGCCTAGACAAGCGGCCATGTCTACAAAGATGAAATTGGCTTATGCACCATTATTAAAGAAAAACAATTATGTTGATCCCTAATTTTTCCCCAGGCTCTACACAACCCAAAGCATCATCATTGGGCTGATCACTAACAACATCGGGCACCAATCCACTGATGCTTTTAGCTTCTTTTCTTTAGAATCTCCTTGAATTTCTGATTTCCATACCTACTGGGACAATCCCTTGCAATGCGACCCTCGTGTTCACCAATAAAACATTTATTTGCAGCTATCAATTTCCTACGTTATCCCAATGTTTTCAAGTCCTTTTTTATTGTTAGGCTTCTTTTCAGGCTGATTTTCATATCTATCCCTTTTCTCAGTCATAAACAGCCTTTTATTCGGCTTCTCCCCACTCTCTAGGAAGCCCGAATCCTTCCCACGCAGCAAAGCATCGGCTGTAGCAACAGTCTCTATGAGCTGAGACATGCTAGATATAGTAGATTTAATGAAAAAAACCATGATTCCTTTGGACAACCCACAAACATATTTTTCAACTTCCTCATAACGAGGTACGGAGCGATAAGAAGTAATAGTTAGCAATGCATCCCAAAACTTCTTATTATATTGCTCCAAATTCTTACATTCCTTACTATCCAACTTATTCCAAGTTATCATGATGTCCACCTCAAAGATACTCGTTAAACAATTCGATGCAAACATTTGCTTTAATTGTATCCACGTTGACAGTGCTTTATCTTGTATTAAAAGAGTGGACGACCACTGTAATGCATTCCCTTTCAAAAAAGTAGCTGCCTTTCGAACCTTCGAGGACTACGTGAAGTTCCCCCCTGAATAGACAAGGACTACGTGAAGTTCCCCCTTGAATAGACTGCATCAAACTGCCGAATGAAAGTCAAAGCTTTTAGCCTATCTTGTACACCACTAAATAACTAAAGCTTCACAGCTTTTCCACCCTCATCATAGTCTTTTGCTGCCCCTTTGAGTGTCAAGTTGTCATACATTAGCTACTGCAAAAAGGGTGCATTTGCTGAATTTATATCAAAATCAATGCCAAACGGAGCATTTACATTACCAGCATTCAATCCTTGAGCCCCATTGGCATTCAGGGGTACAGATGCAGTAGCAAACATGCTACTTTGTGCCCCAAGCATTAAGCCAATGCTGCCATACATAGGATTTATGGAGCTAAGAGTGAAGCAACAATCAAGAGCAAGGAAACAATGACTGTAGCACAATGTATGGGGTGCTAAATAGGGTTGCCTTTATACAAGCTATCATGGAGACGTAAAATTTTGAGATGCTTTAATCTTACTGATAACATTTAATTAAGTTTTTAATCAAATGTGCAAGATTGTTTAGTATGTGTGACGTACATGGCAATTATTTCATGGTAACAAACAAAGGATCCCAAGGATGCACTAGGTGTCAAAGGCAAATGTTGTAATAAGTTATGATTGACAAGTACTAGGTAATACCCGATATCAATTTTAACCTAGACCAATTTATAAGCCACTAATGTCAATGGTAACATCTAAGACTGGACATTAATTAGTTAATTAATGACAGTCTAAGAGCTAATAACTACTCAAGGATAGTTGGAAGACAAATTGGTCTAGCCAATTTAATTATTGACTAGTGTAATTAATTTTTTGAGTACTAGAATAATTATTAAATTATTAAAACTTACCCATATAAGTGAAAAAAACGTTTTTAGGGGTTGATAGAGTCTATTTCAGTCATTATGAGAGAGAAGATGGCTCTTAGAAAGCAAGAAGAGACTGTTGATGTGATTTGCATCCACTAAAGATTAGTCCTACAACATGTGACAACAATTTGAAGCTCTCCAAGAGTAGGTGATAGCAACCCAAGATCCTTTTGGTACAGATGACAGTATACAAGAGGGGGCAATGGTCTTTCTAGTGATCCTAAGCTATAGATGACAGCTTCCATGGTTGTTTAAGCAGGGCAACAGTAGCTTTTCAATGTTTCTCGCAATGAAACTCTGAAATTTCTTCCTCTACAGGATTCTTTCACATAAGCTTGAGCTCCCCTCCACAATAGAAATTGCCTCATGATCCATGTGTTGTAGAAAACTCTATAGATATCTTGCGGAACTTCCTCTATGCTTGCTGCTACTTTTGCCATCGTTGCTGTTGTTGCCACTACTGCTGCGACCACCTTTGTGCTTGTGCCATTAACATCATCCTCAACCATAATATCTAAAGAACACAAGGGTGTCCTCATCCTTTGAAGGGGCACAAGAAGCAACATCTTCTTCCGTTGCATGACATTAAAGTTAGTAAACGTGCATAGCTTGCCTAGTGCAACTAACTTCATTCTAAGATCTCGCCTATATGACCTGCTAGACTTAATTC
The DNA here is from genome assembly GCF_053477565.2 of Lygodium microphyllum. Lineage (NCBI taxonomy): Eukaryota > Viridiplantae > Streptophyta > Polypodiopsida > Schizaeales > Lygodiaceae > Lygodium > Lygodium microphyllum. The sequence goes on from NC_141163.1 coordinate 112,106,898, forward strand.
TTTCGTTGCATGACATTAAAGTTACTGAACGTGCATAGCTTGCCTAGTGCAACTAACTTCATTTTAAGATCTCACCTATATGACCTGCTAGACTTAAAAATGCACATATTCCAGCTGGTGGTTATGCTTTGTCTCCTGAACATTCTCATGGCTGGATTTTTTCTAGGTTGGATGGTACTGCGCATATAGCTGGTGGCTACCATTCATGTTCTGGATATTCTCATGGCTGCCATGATTGGCCCACACTCCAGTTGGCACTTCTTGTTGTACTGATTATATTACCCATACCTAAAAGCCAACGTTCACACCACAGCAATTTAAGGGAATCGCGACATGATTAGCTCAGAGACTCAGTCAAACCGAGCTTGACTCTGATTATAGGCGCAACCTACTTTGCTACGGCATGGACTTTCTGTTGTTATCAAAACCCAATTGATCTCAAATCAATGCATTGACAAGCATGCAATTTCAAACACTACTTGCAGTCAGACCACTGTTTTGTGGACCCTGCGTAAGGGATCGGTTGGCTGTTTCCGAATCTGTACTATAAGGAGTTGACACAAAGGAAGAATAAGGACGTCACATCACCAGTTCGTCAGGCTCGAGGTCTAAAGTCAGGAAGCGATCGTCTGCTGCCATCATGACAGTGATCTTCATTCCAGCTGGCCCCGATGGGATGAGCACGCAAACCGCTCTGCAAGTAAAGCCTCGACGACCTCCTCCGAACTTTGTCCAGCTTATTAAAAGGACCCCCCGGTCTTCCGTGGTTCCTTTTTTTTGGGCCTGCGGCCGCCGGCTGAAGTAGCCCTTTTGTGTTTTTTTGTATGGTTTCCTATTGCTAAGGTCTCATTTTTGAAGGTTGCACAGCCCTTCTCGCCCATTATTGACTTGTTGGAGAATCCCAAAATATTGCAAGCAATGTATTTGAAAGGCAAAAGAAAAATTTAGGCAAGCACAATCAATTGTTAAAGGAGATTCTCCAACATAAACCCTGTCAAGTCAAATGACCAATCGATTGAGCTTAGAGAATGTTAACAAGCTTATGTTTCTTTCTTACAATGGCACACGAGATCTAAGAGAGTTAGATTGGGATGCGATCTAGTTTACTTGGGATAGCTTGAAATTCATCAAGGTTAGATAGTAA
>NC_141163.1:113190541-113208041 GCF_053477565.2 Lygodium microphyllum
AGAGAGAGAGAGAGAGAGAGAGAGAGAGAGAGAGAGAGAGAGAGAGAGAGAGAGAGAGAGAGAGAGAGAGAGAGAGAGAGAGAGAGAGAGAGAGCTCTATATATTAGTAAAGAGAGAACTGTTCATTGCAACACATGTCACAATGCAATGTAATACAAGTTCTATCGATTTGGAGTGTTTGTGCAAATATTTCCATATTGCAAACATGAGAGAGAGAGAGAGAGAGAGAGAGAGAGAGAGAGAGAGAGAGAGAGAGAGAGAGAGAGAGAGAGAGAGAGAGAGAGAGAGAGATCTATTTGTTGAAACACGTTTCATAATATAATATTATATAGATTCTATCAATCCAGAGTGCTAGCACAAATTATTTTTGAGTTGAGAGAGAGAGAGAGAGAGAGAGAGAGAGAGAGAGAGAGAGAGATCTATTTGTTGAAACACGTTTCATAATATAATATTATATAGATTCTATCAATCCAGAGTGCTAGCACAAATTATTTTTGAGTTGAGAGAGAGAGAGAGAGAGAGAGAGAGTGTGTGTGTGTGTGCGTGTGTGAGTGAGAGTGAAGGTGGTGGTGAAGGTAATGATGGCGGTGTTGGTGGTAGAGCTAGTGATGGCGATGGGGCAGTGGTGGTGGTGGAAGTGGAAGTCGAGATAGGTACATCTAAGGCTCGAATAAGTGAACTATGCGGAATAAGAATAGAGGGGTTGCCAAAAAAAGCTCACTCAAAAGCTCGCTCAAAAAACTCGCTTCTTGCCCTTCCCCGATCCAAGGTACTATATCTACTTCTTAAAGAATGCCACTTGCTCTTCTTAACATAGAGCTTGTGCATTTTTAATGTTTCTAAGTTGTCCTTTATGGTCCTCTTTGTCTTTAGAGTAGGTTAGGATGTCGTCAAAGAAGAAATAATGAACTCATCAAGGTAAGGCTTGAGATGTCCTGCACCAACTTGTTCAAGGTACTTGGAGCATGAGTCAAACCAAATGATATTACAATAAACTCATAATGCCCATGCCTTGTATTAAATGTGATCTTTGGAATATCTTCCTCATTGATCCTAATTTGGTAGTAGTGCGATCTTTGTTTCATTTTAGAGAAGTTTTGCCCCTTAAAGAAAGTAGATGATATAGAGGATATATATATATATAGTGAACCCCCAAGGCTGATAATCCTCTATTTTGCCCATAGAATTTCACTTGGCAAAGAGGTTGAGTTAGTTTTGGGCATTTTCTTTTGAAGTGTCATGGCTCATTGCAATGGTAGCACCTCTATGTCATTGTTTCTCATCATTGGGACAAAATTCCCATTTGCATTGGTATTAGCTTTCTTCCTTGGGGACTTAGGTTCTTTTGATGAAGGCATGTGGTCCCTTGTTTGGAGAACCTTTCCCCTACTATCTTGTACCTCTATATTCGGATTGGTTGCCTTGGTAAATGGATTTTTCCAATAGCAATGCATCTTGAAGATTCGAGGTTTGCATCACTTAGCAAGACCTAGCTACTTATTGCATGGTGTCCATGGGTAAACTGAGAGCAATCGGCTTATAAGCTTAACCCCATTTGGCATAGTACAAAAACTCATTTAGCTTCATACTATGATAAGATGGTGGAAGGTATCCTCTATTTTGCATAGTTTCTTTGAATTGCTCTCAATTAGTGGCCAACTCTAATGTTTCATTGGCTTGATACCATTACTTCTACCAGAGTCACACTTCTCCTACAACTTGAGCTCAACTATCATTCCCTAGTTTGAAGCACTAGTTCCAATGGCAAGGAAATAATCTTCCATTGTCTCTTGGCATCTGCTTTTATTTCTTTCCCCTTGCCATCAAACTCGGGTGGCTTGACTTGTTTAAGGTGAAATTTATTCTCTTGAGTCTTCATAGAGTTGATGGTGGGTGCAATAATAATGCACATAGTTAATCTTACATTATTCATTCAAGATCATGTATAAACTTCTACACATTCACAATGTAAGGCCCAAAAAAATATTAACCTTGCACAAATGGAAGGGAAAGAAAATGACATAATTTATTCATACTTGCAATAACAAAAAAGGTGATACATTATAATTAGGAATTTTTGTTACAAGGCTTATCCATGAAACTCAGATACAAGGTTTTTGTGTTAGAAGGCTTATCTAGGAAACTCTGATACACTAATGGTTTTATAAGCTAGAGACTTAGCAAAAATATCAAGGGCTTTGTACTTAAATAGATGTAGTGACTATTTTTTCAAATGTGTTATCCACCTACGTGGAGGGTATGATTTAATCTCGATTCCTAAAATATAAACAATTTAACAATCTTGAGATTTTTCATCCATTTTTTTTTTCTTAAGGTTGTTTTAGATGTACACATAGTAATCAACATTAATGAAATAGCATATGCCATTCCATATCCAATGCCATTCCTAATACAATGGAGAAGGATTGTAGATACATTCAAAGTTCCACATACATTGATCTCTCCAATCAAAATTCAAAGAGTGCATGGAAAAACTGAACATAGCATGAGAAACTAGGAACAGCAAGCTTTATCATTGTAGAAAATCCATAATTGATCATTAATAAACCATTTCACACAAATAATTCATCAATTTAATCACAACATTGTACAAGTTTGCAAATAACTCTATCCAAGTTTTATAACTATAATTTTCATTTTGCACTTATATCAAGTATTGCGTGTTTATCTAATGAATCCTTAATGGCACAATTTCATCAATCCATCAAGAGATATATCTAAGTGACTCCATCCAAAAAATCCCATAGAATATTTGAATTTTGTGACTGAAGATTGCTTGATTCTACCCTCACAGAGAAAGTTCTACTCCATTCCCACAAGGATTGACCTACAACAATGATTCATGATTGATTATAGCATCTCCTAACAAGTTTTTCTAGCATCAATTATAGACATCTGCCTATAGGAGATAACCCAAACCAAAGCAACAGACTCGTATTGCACTTAGTTCAAAGAGAATGAGAAACAAGAGATATCTAGACACTCAACCCCTCTACCCATAGGGTAAAGTCTCATCAAGTCTCCTAAAATGATACCATGTCAAAATTTAAGACAACTAAAAATCCAGGAAAGAAGCCTTAGGTGATAAAATTGAGACAATTGACTATGACATTGATGGGCAAACAATAGAGTAAATCATCATTGAATATAAACCTAAAGAAGCACCAATCTTGTTCACTGTTGGAATAGTGGAAGTGGACTATGAATGAACTTGGCAAGAGTACCTTGAGGTGTTGGACTATAAACATGCAATAAAAGGTCAACTCTAATAGTGATCTAGAAATTTCATCGCTATGTAAGACCTAGTGCACCAAGGGGGGACCTTCTAGTCTACTTGGGGTACAAAAGGTTAAGGAAGGGGAGGAAGAAAACTTTCAAGAATTTGGATGTCAAGTGACAGGAAAAACCCTACAATCTCCACAATTGTTTTGCCAAATTTAAGAAAGGAGATCGGATCATGGTGTTGCTAGGTGCAAAGTGTTAAGGACAATCTAGTGAATCAATAGAGGGAACCACCAAGGTAAAGGAGGTTGATAAAATACTATCAATGATTTCTATTGAATTACACACTAGTTGATCAATCCCTACACAAGTTATTGATTGTTTTTTAGCAAACTAAAGAATGCCAACATGCCTATTACCATTGAAAAAAGCTCTAATATCACTACCAACTTTGTGGACCCAAAATTGGAATGTAACCTTCCATGTGCACATTATGCCTTAAAGTTTGTCATGGGAGCTATACTATGCCATCTCAAAGAAAAAAAATTGGACTATCCAATGAACTTCATCAGTTGTGATAGCTCATGAACATATAAATGAACTACTCTACCATTGAGCAAGAGGAATTGGTGATGGTGTTTGCCGTAAAAAAGTTTTGCTACTATTTGCTGATGATACCACATCACCTTTTTTCAAGCTCTATTTTACTTGGTAAACAAGCAGTGTGTAACTAGATGCATAGCCAAATGGTTACTATTTTTTCTTGAATTTGACTTCCCAATGATTATGAGAAAAGGTGAATAGCACTATATTGCCGATCACTTGTCCCAAGCACCTAATGGAGAACCAATTTAAAAGTGGCATCGCAGATTATACCTTGTTCACCTACAACTATGATAGACTCAATCTAAGTCTCTTAGATGAAAATATCACTGATGTTGTGAAGTCTCTATCGTGTTCATGGTAGGAATTTGGGTTCATCTTCATTAAGCACATCTCAATTACCAAAAAGCTCATTGTTGCTACTCAAATATTGTAAGAAAAAGCTATTGCAAAATGCCTCATAACCTCCTTCAATCACATAGAAGATCTTGCGAATATAGATTGTCTCATGAAATTTGAGTCTATCTTCTTGCAAAAACGATTCATATTGCAACTAGAATGGATTCACATTGATCGAAATTAACCATTTAAGGAGAACACTCTACTCCACCCTTATCTGGATGAGATCCTTAGTAAGGAAGAGCTTCCTTCATGTTGCTAGTAAAATAGGTTCATGCAATTTTCCAACAAATTTCTAATGAATATCATGATCTACATGACACATGTCAATATATGCCAACATGATATTGGTCATTATGTGGCATTCGAGTATAACCCTCACTTTTATGAATGGTTGATGCCTAAATAACTATGTATTATACCACCATGTTTATAAATAAGTGCACAAGCACATTGTAAGAAAAAATTCACACACCTTAGAATTAACATATCCACAAATCACCCCTCGGAATTCTAGGAAGTATTACATTCAATTAGGTAGGGGTAGGAATCCTTCAAAATCAAAGAATCAAACAAGAACCAAACTCAAAAATGAAAATACAAAAATGAATGATTCATAAAATAGGAGAACTAACATTTAGTAGAAATCAAAGGCAAAATTTTATGCAAAACTTATTATATTAATGAAAAATGAATTTTCCTTGATATCTCACCATCATGTGCTAGATTAGGTTCTTTGAAATGGCAAGACGAGGAAAGAAAGTCATACCAAAGAGAATCAACAAGCTCCATCTATCATTTACAAAAGAGGACTAGGACAAATACCATTTGAAGATGGAAATCAGGCAATATTGCCACTTGTGATACCATCAAATTTCTTGCTAAAGTAGTGACTAAAGACCTAGAAGAAAAAGAGCTACTGGATAGGAGTGACCAACAATCTAGTAGCATAGATAATGGACAATTTCTAGCCACACAAAAGAACAATATCCCTCCCCTTCAATGTTTGAGGAAAAAGAATGGGATCCAATGGATGTTAGGGGGTTGATGCTACAAGAGCCTAAACACATGGAATCACTCACCTCCTTGGAAGTGATAACAAAAGCTAAGCAAAGAAGAAAGGAAATAGTTGAAAAAATCAAGAGGAAGTTCACAACATCACCCTAGTAAGACATATGTTTCCACAAAGGTGGAAGTCCATCCCTATTAGTTTGGGATAAAAAAAATTTAGCGTTAGAATAATGGGAGTCCCAAGAGTATCTTATGTAGTTTGATTTCTATCTTCTCAAGGGACTTAAAAAAATTACTTCCTATTAGGGTGGTGCAAAAACTCATTAGAATGTTTAAGATGCTCAAATCCTTTTTAGGCTACGAATTCTAACAAAAGTGGAGAAGAAACCTTATGCATATCAACATGAAAAGTGGTGCAAAAACTCATTAGAATGTTTAAGGTGCTCAAATCTTTTTTAGGCTACGAATTCTAACAAAAGTGGAGAAGAAACCTTATGGATATCAACATGAAAACATGGGTCACCTTTTGCATGCAATTACCCCTTGAGAGACGAGATCTCACATACACACTCTACCCACAAGTTGCTCCTCACATATAAACCAAAGAAGAGCAACAAAAGAAGAAGGCTAACACAATCTCTTCTTTACATCAACACATGGATAGGTAGGTATGCCATGACTACATTACTCCTTCAAGCAATGATATTGTAGTGAGGGCTACATGAACATGAGCAAATTCTCTAATTGTAGTCACCCCTTCTTCCAATGACTAGTGGCAAGGCTAGCCCTCAAGAGTTACACGATGGAGCAGAGCCTCTATGGGAAAATCTTTGAAGCCACTCTCTCTTCAAATATAAAAGAGGGGAAAAAGAAAGAAAAAAAATCTTTTTTTAAAGAATAGAAAAGAACATAAAGCTAATGTAGCACATGTGCACCCATGGTCTATTCATAACCCCACACCCCCAGGTCACCTACTAGACGTGTCACCCTAATTGATGTTGCCTCACTTTTGACCAACTTGGTCCTCAAGTGTGGGATAACACTCCAAGCTTGCTTGGAGTTTGATGATCTCCCAGTTGCACTTTCACAAGCACAAACCCTCATAGCACAATAAGGTAGACACACCCCCTAGGGACTACACATCTTTTAATTATAGGAATATAACATGGACACCAACAACATCACTGGCCCTTGCAACATTGCTCCCTACCTCTTCTCAACTACGAGATACACCAAGATAACCAATCTCTCATTTCCTTTGCCACAATGATAAACCAAGCCCCACGATAGCTCCCTTCATCACTCCCCATTACCATCCTCTTTATGACCCACCTACACTAACCAACATAATGCTACCCAACAAGTCACAAAATGCCATGGAACTAGCACCTATCTAAAAAAGGGGTTAATGTTAGCCCCTTCTCAAAAAAAGAAAGAAAAAGAGTTATAAATTTTTTTAAAAAGTAAGAAAACTAAAAGCCTAAGGCATGGATAAAGATGCAAATTCAATCTTGATGCAAAGATAATTTTTGGGACACTTGAAAATTTTTGAAAAACTTTATATTTGTAAATTACTTTTGAGAGCCAAGATCACTCTTGTGCAAATTGTAATATATTTCAAAGTGAGACATTAGTGGCATGGGGCATTGATTTACTAAAGCAGGGAAGCTCAATAAAAAATTGAAAGATGTGCATAAAATTCGAGAAGTTTAGTTTTATGCCAAAGAGAGGATAGGATGCCCAAAAAATCAAACCCATGTATAAAACCCAAAAAATGAATGGATAAGCTTATTCTTGTGGTATGCAATCTTGTGGAGCTCTCTTGTTGTTTCTTGCTTCTCCATCTTGAGAGAGAGAGAGAGAGAGAGAGAGAGAGAGAGAGAGAGAGAGAGAGAGAGAGAGAGAGAGAGAGAGAGAGAGAGAGAGAGAGAGAGAGAGAGAGAGAGAGAGAGAGAGAGAGAGAGAGAGAGAGAGAGAGAGAGAGAGAGTGTGTGTGTGTGTGTGTGTGTGTGTGTGTGTGTGTGTGTGTGTGTGTGTGTGATATTGACACAAGTGAAGATCTTTGCTTCTTCTTCTTCTTCTTCTTCTTTTGCTATGAAGCTTGCTTGAGGAGCATCACTTAATTCATCTCATAGACCCACCAATGATCCTTTGTAGATATCCTACAATGATGATGTGATTTGGTTGAGTTTGATATGGTAAGCTTGAGGGTGTGCAATAGTTATATGGGAGTTAGCTATAGCCGAGTTGGGAGAAACACTTGAATCAATAAGCATTTCATCAAGTCCGGTGTCAAGCTTGAGAAATATCTAATAGGTCCTCAATCTCTACTCTTTATATAAGAAGTGAAACCCTACACATATTGATAATTGCCTTATTTGGCACTTCATGTGACTGGCCACCACTAAAAAGGGGCAAAAAGTGGCCATAAATATCTTGTGAGCATACATTGTATCTTTTGTACATAAAAGTAAAGGCTCGACAATATCTTTGATAAATATGGTATCATAGCTAATCAATATGTAGTTAGTTTGCAAATGATATAGCTTGTAACCTTTGCTTTCAATACTATAACAAAAAAATATGCATTTACAATCTTGGCATCCAAATTTTTGCATTGTTGTACTAGTACTAATGCAAAAGCCAAGCAACTAAAACACACAAGTGAGTAACATATGGCCTTTTACCATGCCAAGTCTTATATGGAGTGATAGACTGCAATACCTTGGTAGAACACTATTAAGTACATAGGTTGCATACAAAAGCCTTGAGCTAAAATCTATGTGACAAAGCTTGACTTTTAGTCATACATTATGCCATCATTGTGAGAGCTTTGTTCTTTCTCTAAGCTACAACATTTTATTATGGTGTATATCCCATTGTACATTGGTATTTTATCTCACATTGAGCCACATATATATATACTCTCCACCTGATCTAAATAGAGAGCACCCACTTTACATCTTGATAAATGTTCAACTATGCTTGCAAAATACTTGAAGCACAAAAACACATCAAACTTAGCTTTCAAATTGTATACCCATGCATACCTAGAGTAATCATCGATGAGAGTCTCAAAGTATAAGTAGTTGCCAAAGGTAGTATTTGCATTGGACCACAAATATCATTATGTATAAACTACAAATTGCAAACAACTCCCACTAAATCATCTTTTGGAAATGAAGCATGCTACATTTTGGCTAATATGAAGCCATCACAGAAATGTGTTTTGCAATTGCCTCAAGAGTAGATAATGAAGATACCATATTAGATTTCTACAAGTAAAGCAAAATAGAAAAGTTCAAATGACTAAAATGTGCATGCCAAAGTTTTGCATCTAAAATGGTTTTTTAATGTACATTGTATTTGCCATATCTTCCACACATTTCTCACATGTATTGAGCTTGTACGACCCAGAACATAGTAACCAAATGTAATAATTGCATCACCGCATGAGATATTACAAATTTCACAATTAAGCCAATCTGGGCAAGTGTAGAAATCGACACCAAATTCTTCTTAATCTCAGGTACATACAAAGAATTTGTAAGTATGAAAGTACTTCCATTAGTAACATTCAACACAATTTTTCCAACTTCTTTAACAAGTTAAGAGGAGTTATTAGCATAGGTAATAGTACTATCCTTAAGGAAAGGCCAAAGAGAAGTGAACAAACTATGTCGAGAAGTAATATGCTTAGTGGCATCATTATCAAAGTACCATGCATTTGAATCGAGAAAATATGTATATGAATCATATAAAGAAGAGTCGTAATTGTATTGCGTATTAAATGACCATTTTGTGTCCAACACAATAAATAAACATTCTAATTTAGAAGGAGAAATATCTACAGTAGTCATATTAGCCTCTTTCATAGCCAATTTGGAATTGCCATTAATGGCATGATCTTTTACCTTGTAGTACTTGCAATGGATTTACTCTCAATTTTCTTCTCATCCTTATCAATCTTCTTTGTCTAAATAGCATTTATAAATTTTTATGTACTAGCAAAAAAGACTAACTTCCTTTAGTTTTTTAACTAACCATGAAAGATTGACCTACAATATGCATAATGGTGGACCTATTTTGTTGAGATTGTTTTTCTTGTAGAAAGGCATCGACCAACAAACACACTATTAGTGAATTTGGGAATTTTCCACAAGTTAAGGACTCATGGTCAAAACTTTGCCTTTGATATAACTCTCACACTGTTGATCCAAATTTATTGTTTAATAGCTCAATAGATCCCATTTTTCATAAGGTTTCCAATGATGTATCACATGATAGCTTTAGGAAACTTAAATATGTCTTTTTAGAGTCCCAATATTCTAAATAATGAAGAATGGGACTTGAAAGATTCCCAAAAATGTATAGTAATCAAGAGCTTCGTAAGATATTTGATCTTTGCCAAAATATTGTCCATAAAGTCACACTCATCCATATGTTCACTTTCTAATTGCTGACACAAGTAAGCACATGGGCCTTATTTCTTCCTTCATACAAGTAAATCCCAAGCATCTTTAACTATCTTACATGAGTGAATATGTGGGATCATAGCACATTTAACAAAATGCAATCAAGACATGAGCCTTTGCATCTTTGCCATCTTAATGAAATTTCTCAAGAGTAGGTGGGGATGATGGTACTCTAGTATTGATTGAATCAAGACTAGAACCTACAACATCCTCTAAAACACATGTTTCCATTTCATATTTAGCTTCCAAAACACCACTAGAATGTAAATTCCATGCATAATGTTCCAAAGCCTTTTTACAATGAATACATTTAATGGAAAATGAAATCAAGGCATGAGACTATGCATCCCTACCATCCAACAAATGTGCTCAAGAGAGTAGGTGGTGCTAACCAACCGTGGATTATCTTCCTCGATGGAGGCTTTTGAGGAAAAATTGAAACCCCTCACATGGCCTAGAGGGGTTTTCGGTTTCCCAAAAAACCCCCCTCCCCCCTAAATAAAACCCTAGTGGAAATAGCTCTCAGTGTGTCCTAGTTGATATGTAACAAAATTAACAACCACACCACACCCATGTATATGGACTTCTGAGTAGTGCAATGAAGACTTTAAGTCAACAAGGGAACATTCATGTTGAAGTCACCAATTCAATCCACCATTTTAGTCGTTGGAGCTTCTATGTGCCAAAAGAGAACCAAAAGGAGGAGAGGGAAGCTCTAATCAACCAATCTCCAGACAAAGCTCCTATGAACTCTAACAGGTTCATGGAGTACCCTCATTTTTTAGATTTTTTAGAGGGTATTCCATTGAATCTTTAAGTGTTGATAGATGGGTTGTGGTAGTTAAAGTGTGCCAACCACATATGGCTAGGGTCTGATTTACATTTGAAGTTTAATCAACTTGCCTTGCGAACTAATAGGCCTTCACATAAGGCAAATAGAAATGAAGGTGTGTATGGGTGAGTGTAGCAAAAATGTTCTATTGATGTGGTTGGAAGTAGGATATCAATTTATATAGATATGTAAGTAGGTTCATAATTGGTAAAGCATGATATGTACACTATCTCTTATTGAAAGATTTACCAAACCTAAGCCACAAAACAAGGACGGTAGAATTTTCACACCCAAAATTCTGTGGCATCTATATAGTACTCCAAGACCTTCATTTTTATTTTCTCAAATAAAATTTTCCTTTTCTCTTGAGTATAAAAAAGGACATTTACTACCAATCGATCAAAAACCCAAAAAAGCATGTGCACGTGTGCGCGCACACACACACAGACACACACACACACACACACACACACTCTCTCTCTCTCTCTCTCTCATATATTTTGTCCATCTCCCTCTGAAATGGCTCTATAGCTAACAGCATCATATTGATGGCAACTAAGCCCATGCTTTTCTATCCTACCTCTCTATTTCAAAAACAAAAAGATTCACAATAGTATAAAAGAAAAGGACACATACTAGAAATTATGTTTGCAGGCTTGGAGGGAGGAGTGGTGTTGTGACTATCAAGGTACACACAGGTTGACATATATGTGTGTTTGTGACAATCCCCCCCCTCTCTCTCTCTATGCATATGTGGGGGTAGGATGTTCAATGAGCTAGTGTCTAGAGGATGTGTTGAACTTGCATGGAGGGTGCATGACATTGTTGAACAACACTAGCATCACAAATATCTTGCATTTGGTTGATAGTTACCCTATCGCATCCATGGGTTGCTCAACTCTTCCTTTTTTTCACCTCCATGTGCTAGATCCTCTTCTGCACATCCAGCCATGCATATCTTTCCATGGAGGTATGCATGGAGCATATGCCTCTTTGAACACTTGGTACATGTTGGCTAGAGCAGATGCCTCTCAAAAGGCTATGATAGACATTTTGTGATAGAGTTTAATATGTCTCCCTAGGAGCTTAGAACGGGGAATCCTCCATTTTGTCAAAAGATATGAGACCTGAGCTTCCAATTTTAGAAAAAAGGACTGCTAGCTTCACACCTAAGAGCATTCTTCTTTGTGGATTGCCCTATCTAGGTCACATTTCATAATCTACAAGATTTCCTTTGAGGGTGAGGAATCTTCTATGTGCAAGAAAACATGTTTGGAGATGTGATAAGAAGGCTTCCTTATTGTGGGGATAAAATCCCCCTAAAAAGTCTTGGAACTTTACGATGCTAATGGGATTAGAATATGTGTGGATATCAATTTTTTCTCCCATTTTCTAATGCTTGATGTGTTATAGAGAATCAAATCACTTTGCTCACAACTACCCCAAAAATATCAATATTGATGAGAGAAAAGAGATGCATGTGTTGGGGATAAAGGCACATGTGCCTACATTGCCTGTGTATTCACTACACTGATGGTACCCACACACCTATACACTACAGGTGGCGAATGCCCATCATTATCACTTCATTCTTTATTCTTTTAGTGACTAATAAAATAATTAAGATCATTCATACATTGTGAGTATTGGAGTTCCCACATCTTGAGTCTCTCTCTCTCTTGCTCTCTTGCTCCATCTACCAGAACTTACACTTCCATTGCTTATGCTCGCTTGTACTATTACTCAAGCTTCTCCCTTCAATTGATATCAGAGTCCTTGCACTAGGGAGCTTCCTTGGCTTTTTTCTCAGCTCATGATGAATACCTACAACACTTCAATCATGGTAGCCATGGCCTTTTGAGGGATACTTCAAGCATTTCCAATTATCATTTGAGTCTCAGTAGCATTGGCATTGTGATCAATAAGCGTATCAGCAAAACATGCATAAATCTCAATATGGATTTTTTAGCCATGTCCTCCACACCTCACCTTGCTCTAGGTCATATTTTCTAGATCTTGGCACTCTGGGCATTAGGCAAAGGCCTAATGTCAACTCTCGTCATTGATTAGCTAACATTGGGTCACTCTTAAAGAGGTATTTTGGCTTGTTATTGTTGTATATTCATAGTAGACCTACAGTAACACTCCAAGTAGCATAACACTCAGTCACAATAGCTCCATTGACGATCATTGTTCACTCATACACTCATTAGAGGCTTGGCATTCACTGAAGACACCCCCAACATTGACACTGAATGTTTGACATTGGATTTGAGCTTTCATACCTCAGTTCTTTGACTATCATACATGATAATTTGCTATATTAATATTAAGAACAACATATTCTTAGAGTTTGGAGCTCTCATCTATGTCTATTGATGCTCATTTGGTACATTGATGCTTGATGCATGCTATGAAATTATCTTGGGATGCTTTTTGGGTGATTTGAGCCCTCATTTGGCTTAGCTTTCAGCGGTTTTTCACTATTGTTATAACAAGGCAATAAGCTTTTTATTAGGGAAAATATACACTTATTGCTCTTGGATGTCATTCGAGTGCTTCATGTGAATGTATTGATGCTTACATGCCTTGGTTGCTTCAGTGGCTTACACAATTACGAGCTTGAAGATTCTATTGGGTTTTATGCTGTTGGCTTATGCTTCATATATCTTGGATGCTCGAGTGTCATGTATAGCTTGTCTTGCTCAATTGGCATTCAGTTTTGTTCTACTGGGATTTACTTGAGCTACTTGGATATTTTGCATTCGAGCAGAGCTTTGGGTTTATGCATTTGAGCTTCTTTCATTGAGAAAGTGGGACTCATTGAGCTGCATACATACTCTCTTGATGCTCATTTGATGCAATTACTCTTCAATGGGCTAATTTGATTTATGCTTTAGATTGTGCACCTATCTTTGTCAACATGAAGTTAGTGATGAATACACACTACTTGGTTATGTATTGAGTGAGTTTTGTTACTCTCATTCAATCAATCCTGCATGTGGTAGTTCTCTTGCATTCCTCTTGCGACCTACTAGATGCATGATGTCTATGCCTACTATATGTATGATTTACCGATACATTGAGATGTGATAGATCTTGGTACTGATTGTAGGCATCTTCACTACTAGTTGCTTCTATATATCTCGATTGTTTCCTTGTATATACATGGCAACAACAGAAGCTTGGTCTTTTGTCAATTTGGCCACACTTGGTTTTGGATTTATTGCTATATCTATTTCAGCATGTTGTAATTGCAATTTTCAGCATTCTTTCTTAAAGCAAACACATTGTCTTGACCGTTCATTGGTTGTAGTTAGTGGACAACTCACTATTTTGGCAATTTCTCTTGCTTAGCCCTTGTGTTGGTTGTCATTTTGGGGCTGATTTGCAATAATTTACAACAACCCATATTCTTGTACTATGCTCTCATTTCTTAGCATGATGGCTGGTGGATCAAATGATAGTGCTATCTTTAACATTGAAAAACTGGATGGCACTAATTATAGCTATTGGAAGGCACACATATGGCAATTTTTGGTGCAAAAATTGTAGATTAAGCCGTTGATACATGAGGGCATCAATCCCAAACGCTTTGATGTAGAGGATTGGGATGAATTGGATGAGTTATGTAAATCTACAATCATTTTATTACTCTCTAAGAAAGCTCTCACATGTATTGGGCTGAAGCAACTCATGGACCTTCATATGAATGAGGGGACTTCTATGTCCATTCACTTAAATAAGTTTCATTGTATTTTTGGCCACTTGTCTTTGCAAGGAATTGACTTTAAGGACAATCCTCCACCATTGTTCTTACTAGTTAGATTGCTTGAGTCATGGGACACATTCCGTACTACTATGTGTGCAAATATGTCTACTGATGAACTAAAATTATAGGATGTAGAGGGTGCATTATCGAATAAAGAAGTAAACAAAAAGAATGTTGATGCTTCTCGTAGTTCTCATGCTTTGACAATTAGAGGTAGTAATGATAATATCAGTAATGATCACTATGGGAGAGACTCTCAGAAGTCTCATTCTCATTTACATGGACAATCACGCAGTAAGTCCCATGACTGTAAGTCCACATTGACTTGTTGCTATTGTGGGAAGCAAGGGCATATTTAGCCACAGTGCCATAAATCACAAGATGAAAAGTGAAAGGATGATTAAACTTATGTTGTCTATTTTTCATTCTTTTGTGTTCCAATTTAATAGCCAAACCCAAGTCTACTATCAAGATTAAAGAGATTTATGTCATGAAAAATGATTCTAGTGATGGTTACATACTTGAAGCTTCTTCACTTAATATTTCACAATTGATTGATGCCTCGTTCACCTATGCTCAGTGTTGGTTGATTGATTTCAGGGCTTTATTTCATGTTATCCCTCATCAAGAGTGGTTTTTCTCCCATCGTAGCATGGCATGATCTATTAGATTGGGTAATGACCTTGCATTGGATATTGTTGGTATTAGAGATGTACAGTTGTTGTTTGCTTTAGGCATCATCTTTACCTTGCATGATGTATACCATGTTCTGGCTTTGACCAAAAGCTTACTATTTGTTGGAAAATTGGATGATTTGGCGATTCCTCATGGAAGATTACCCATCTAAATCTTGTCTTGGCATGAGGTGCCAAGTATGACACTCTTTATCTCTTACTTGTATCTGGGTCTATCAACCATGTTTTGACTGTGATGATAGTACCACATGTATTATTATGGTATCATTAGCTTGGGAACATGCCATTAGAGGGAATGAAAATGCTTACCTATTTGCAGTATCTTTTGCTGCTTGAGTATAAATGTTTTGACTCTTGTAGTCATTATCTTTTGTTGCTTGAGTATAAATGTTTTGATTCTTGTAATCATTATCTTTATGGTAGGCAAACCCATAGGTCACATAAGAAGTCTAGCCTTGCACGCATGGGTGAGTCTCTGGCTCTTGTTCATTCTAATATTTGTGGACCTATACCCTACAAGTTGTTAGTTAGCGTGAAGTATTTTGTTACTTTCATTGATGGTTACTCACATAAGGTTTGGGCATACCCTATAAAGTAGATGTTGGATGTAGTCATTACATTTAATATTGGCTTGCTTTCGTTAAGAATCAGTCTAGGCATAGGCTAAAATACCTATGATTTGACAATGGGAAAGAGTATGTATCTAAAACCTTTGAGAAATTTTGTGATAAGGGAGGTATTGAGCATTAGTTTAATGCCTCGTACACCCCACCCTAGAATGGTATGGCTGAGTGCATGAACATGATGATTCAAGAGAGAATCTGTAGTATGCTTAGCTAGGCGAGTTTACTGCAACACTTTTGGATTAAGGTAGTTATTAATATTGTACATTTGATTAATCAATCCCCATGCACTGTTCTTAACTATTAGATTGAAAAGAAGATATGGTCTAGGAAACCTCCATCATATGCTCATTTGCATGTTTTTGGTTGTGAGGCTTTCTACCATGTTCCCAAGGACAAGTGCAACAAGCTGGATCCTAATTTAGTGAGATATATCTTTCTTGGTTATGGAGATGCATGTGAGATGGGTTATTGCCTATGGAATCTACTAGCTTGGAAGGCTATCCATAGTTCCATGATATTGTTTTCTATGAGGAGAAAATGCATAAAGAGCCAGATCAAGTTGTTAAGGTATGCAAGGTAATATTTTAGGAGAAGACTCATGTTACTATATAGTCAGCTAGACAACTATAGTAAGTTGATATCCTAGTGGTCCTTGAGCATGATGTTAGATAGGATGTATAGGTCCCATAACCTATTTTGAGGCAGTCTACTAAAGATAAATGTAAGCCTGATCAATTTGCACCCTCCATGGATTATGTTATGGTGACAAATGTTGGTGAGCCTCTTACCTATGATGAGGCCATACGTAGGGGTGATAATTACTCTTGAGAGAGGGCCATGCAGTCAGAGTATGACTCATTGCAAAAAAGATTATACATGGGATTTGGTTCCTTTGCCTAATGAAAAGCATACTTTGCAATGTAAGTGGGTGTACAAATTGAAGATTACCCCTAGATGCCCCAAGCTAGCATATAAGGCCAGATTTGTTACCAAGAGTTTTAACTAGGAGCATGCTATTGACTTAGATGAAAACTTCTTCTCTCCTATAGTTAAGATGACAAGTTGAAGATTACCCTTGGATGCCCCAAGCTAGCATATAAGGCTAAATTTGTTGCTAAGAGTTTTAACTAGGAGCATGGTATTGACTCACATGAAGACTTCTTCTCTCCTATAGTCAAGATGACAATCCTATGCTTGGCATTGGCTTTGGTTGTGCAACTAGATCTCTCTCCAGCCTCTCGAGACCCCCTCACCCCCTCACCCTCTCACCACCTCACACACACACACACACCCTCCCTCTCTCACCAACCCCCTCTCTCTCTCCACCTCACATACACACACTCTCTTTAACCTCTCGCCACCCCTTGTATCTCACACACGCACACTCTCTCTCTTACACACATTCTCTCCACCTCTCTCACTCTCCCTCTCCCTCTCACCAATCCCTCCCTCTCTCTCCAATCTCTCACCACCCCCTCTCTCTCACACACTCCCTCTCTCCCTCTCTCCCACTCACTAACACACAAGCAACAACATCTAGTAATGGGAAATGTCTCTCTCTTTGTGCTATGCTGTCATGGGCCTGACAATAGTCTCTACTACACATCTCTTTCTCTCTCTCTCTCTCTCTCTCTCTCCATTGCGCTACTCTAGGGCCGACGACGGTGGTTGCTAACCACGACAACCATGGCACCCATGATGACAACCACGACTCCAATGACAATGTCAATGTCATGACCCCTAGCATGGCAACATAGCTCTAGCCATGGCAGCCCCAACAACACCCCTAGCTCCTGGCCCTTGATGGCCCTAGCCATGCAACCTGCAATGGCTCTTGGGCAATG
>NC_141163.1:113210541-113303041 GCF_053477565.2 Lygodium microphyllum
TGGAGGGTTCGAGGTTCGCTTCAACCTAGAACTTGTTCATCTTGAAAAAAATCTTTCTCAATTCTTTTGAAGAAGGAAATAAATCCTCTTCAAATTTCTCAAAATATAGTTATATTTGTTAAATATATGTATAAGATACTATCTCAATGGGGGATACTTCCTTCTCAGATGATAATGAAAAGGATTTACTTCCACTTCCTCAAAAATTATTTCCCGAACCCTGCTCTCTCTCACACACACACACACACACACACACACACATTCACTCTTTCCCTCTCTCTCCACACCTCTCACTCACTCACTCCCTCTCTCTCTCTCACCACACACACACACACACACACACACACACTCTCTCTCTCTCTCTCGTGTGGCTCCTGGGCAATCAATGATGGCATAACAGCTACTTCTAGGCGGTGCCTCTCTACTAATGACAAGCAACAGTGATTTCTACTGGGTGGCCTCTCTCTCTCTCTCTCTCTGTGTGCTATGCTGCTCGTGGGCCCACTGACAATGCTCTCTCTCTCTCTCTCTCTCTCTCTCTCTCTCTCTCTCTCTCTTTGTGCTATGCTACTCGTGGGCCCATTAACAACACACACACACACACACACACTCTCTCTCTCTCTCTCTCTCTCTCTCTCTCTGTGCTATGCTACTCATGGGCCCACTGACAACGGTCTCTCTCTCTCTCTCTCTCTCTCTCTCTATCTCTCTCTTCCCCCCACACACTATGCTGCTCTTGGGCCCCCGACGACAGTCGTTGCTAACAATTGCAACCCTAGCTCCCATGACGGTGTTGATGGCTCCAATGACGATGACGATGACGGCATGACTCTGGGCATGGTCACATGGCTCTAGCCATGGCAGTCCCAACAACACCCCTGGCTCATGGCCCTTGATGGCTCTAGCCATGCAACCCATGGGGGCTCTTGCGCAACGGTCCTAGGTGGTTGCTCTTGGGTGCTTGACGACTCTTTAGTGCCCGATGACTCCTATCCCCATACATGGCCATAGAGAGAGAGAGAGAGAGAGAGAGAGAGAGAGAGAGAGAGAGAGAGAGAGAGAGAGAGAGAGAGAGAGAGAGAGAGAGAGAGAGAGAGAGAGAGAGAGAGAGAGAGAGAGAGAGACTCATCTGTTGTTGTTCCCTTGCCAATGTTGCTGCTGCTCCCTTGCCTATGTCATTGCTTCTTTTGTGCTCCCTTGTTGCTGAGAGAGAGAGAGAGGGCCAAGAGAGAGAGTAATCATGAGCCTCATTTTTACCACCCATCACTTTCACCTTTCTACCTTTGCCATCACCAATTCAAATTTGCTTCAGTTTAGGAGTTGCAAGTTCAAGAGCTCTCTGGTGCTTTAGTGCCTCCCAAACTTGTAGCTCAAATAATAAAGTAGTATAGATTCAGCTTCTCTTCTTGATCATTTGAAGATCTAACACACATGCATCATTTTTTTTGGATATGCTCGTAAATGTCACCTATATAACCCCTAATCTCTTCTAACTCATCTTGTATTGTTCCTCTATTGGCAAGGCTCCCTTCATACTTTTCTTCCAATATTCTCTTGATCCTCTACAGACGATCACTGATATTCTCACAAAGAGAAATTGAGGCTTTTTGACCTCGAGACAATGTATTTACCTGCTTTCAGATCCCATCCAAGCAACGAATGATCCTCCAGAAACCACCAGAACTATCCTTCCCTCCAATATGCTTGAGGGCACAACAAATTGCCTTCTTCCTTGTGACCTCTTTTATTTTGTGTATAACATTGGCTACACACACTTCTTGTTTGTTATAGAAGCCTTCATATGGACAAAATCATGTGTTAACCTTGAGAGATATATCAACTATTCTCTCTACCGAACTAACTAACCTACTAACTAACTCACTAAGTAAGTAACATAACCAACATAGTCAACCTACTCTCCCTCCCTCCCTCTCTCTCTCTCTCTCTCTCTCTCTCTCTCTCTCTCTCTCTCTCTCTCTCCCTATCTCTCTACTTAACTAACTAACCAACTTAACTAACCTACTTCTCTCTCTCACCTCCTACTCTCTCTCTCTCTCTCACGAATTTTATGGGTTGGTTAGTTGGGTGTATATATATATACAAAGAGAGAGAGAGAGAGAGAGAGAGAGAGAGAGAGAGAGAGAGAAGAGGAAGAAGAATAAGAGAAAGAGAGAGAAGAGGAAGAAGAAGGAGAAAAGGGAGAGAGGAGGAGGAGGAGAGAGAGAGAGAGAGAATAAGAAAAAGAAGAGATAGAGGAAGAAGGACAGAGAGAGAGGAGGACAAGAGGAGGAGGAGAGAGAGAGAGACAAAAGAAGAAGAAGAAGAAGAAGAAGAAGAAGAAGAAGAAGAAGAAGAAGAAGTAGAGAAGAAGAAGAAGAAGAAGAAGGAGAACCTCCATAATCTGACAAAAGGCATGTGCTAACCTTGAGAGATATATAAACCATTCTCTCTTTCTCTCTCCCTAGCTAACTTGCTAATTAACTCACTAAGTAAGTAATGTAACCAATATAGTCAACCTACTCTCTCTCTTTCTCTCTCTCTCTCCTTACTTAACCAACCAACTAACTAACATAACTAACCTCCTTTCTCTCTCTCCTTCCCTCTCTCTCTCTCTCTCTCTCTCTCCTTACTTAACCAACCAACTAACTAACATAACTAACCTACTTCTCTCTCTCACCACCTCCTTTCTCTCTCCTTCCCTCTCTCTCTCTACCCAGCTAACCAGCTGATAAATTTTGAGAGAGAGAGAGAGAGAGAAGATGAAGAAGGAGAAGAGAGAGAGAAGCATGAGGAGGAGGAGGAGGAGGAGGAGGAGGAGGAGGAGAAGAGGGAGAGAGGGAGAGAGAGAAAAAGGAGGAGGAGGAGAGAGAGAGGAGGAGGATAAGGAAGAGAGAGGGGTGAGAGAAGAGGAAAAAGAAGAGGGAGAGAGAGACGAAAAAGGAGGAAGAGGAAGACAGAGAGAGAAGGAGCAAATAAAGAAGAATAAGGAGAGAGAGAGAGGGAGAAGAAGAATAAGGATAAGAGAGAGAGAGAACACAAAGAAGGAGAGAGAGAGAGAGAGAGACACAGAGAGAGAGAGAGAGAGAGAGAGAGAGAGAGAGAGAGAGAGAGAGAGAGAGATGGCCAAGAGAGAGAGCAATCATGAGCCTCATTTTTACCACCCGTCACTTTCACCTTTCTACCTTTCCCATCACCAATACAGATTTGCTTCAATTTGGGAGCTCTTTGGTGCTTCAGTGCCTCCCAAACCTGCAGCTCAAATAATGAAGTAGTATAGATTTAGCTTCTCTTCTTAATCACTCGAAGATCTAACACATAGTCACTAGTTTTTTTGGATGTGTTGATAAATGTCACCTATATAACCCTTGATCTCTTCTAACTCACCTTGTATCGCTCCATCATCAACAAGGTTCCCTTCATACTTTTCTTCCAATATTCTCTCGATCGTATAAAGACAATCACCAATGTTCTCAACACAAAGAGAAATTGAGCATCAAGACAATGTTGTTAACCCCAACGCAAGGCAAAGAAAAAGAAGACACGATAAAATACAAGAAAAATCTAAAGATGTGGACACAACGAAAGAAATGGTGGTGTAAGGACAACCCCTGAAAATCCAAGCCAAGTGTAAAAGGTGGAAGGCACATGTTTAAATGCAAGGTGCCCATGAAATTTTTGTAAAAGAGTGCCAGGCTCTCTCTTGTGCAAATTGTAAAATCTAGATGGCCATAGGTGAAGGGATAGGGTGGAATAGAAGGGAATAGGAAAAGAGGACCTTGGCAAGATGCTCGGTCATGTAAAAAGGGGATGGATGCCCAAAAGTTTTAGAGCTTGTATATAAATCCAAAAAGTGAAGGGGAAGCTCATTCTTTGGTGTGTGGCTAAAGTGGTCTTTTCTTCTCCTCTTGTCTTCTCTTCTTCTTGCTTGCTTGTGCTTTTGTTTGAGAGAGGGATTATGAGAGGGTGAGGGAGCACGTCATGGGGAATTGGCCCGTCCAATTCCCAAAATTAGACAATTGGCCCGATCGATTGTCTTGGGGGCAAATTGGCCCGTCCAATTTGAACGAAGAAATCAAACCGTCCGATTGGCAAAATCAGCCCACCAAAAATCAGCTGTCGGCCCAAGAGAATTGGACCGACCAATTTGGCCGGTTCGATTCTGAGAATCGGATGAACCCAAAATCGACTGAAAAAAAACAAAGAACAAAAAACCACAACTGACTGACCCTACCAATCAACGCATAGACTATAGCCATACGTCAAAAGTCCTCACCCTACTATTCTCATGTAAATGGTTAAGTAGAATCCACAAATAAAATTCTAGTGAACGTGCTGACCAAGGTTGTCTCTACCTCACTCAACAACTGGGATAACAAATTGATGGGATCACTATGGGCCTATCGTACATCCTATAAAATGGCTGTGGGACAAACTCATTTCCGACTGACCTATGGTATAGAAGCTATTCTACCAATAGAATTCTTCATTCCTAGTCTAAGGGTAGCTATCCAGGAGAGATGCCTACGGTATAGAAGCTATTCTACCAATAGAATTCTTCATTCCTAGTCTAAGGGTAGCTATCCAGAAGAGATGGGAAGGAAGGGAAGCATGGATGGATCGTTTAGCTAAGTTGGAGTGCTTATCCGAGACTCGAATTTTGGCAACACATGCATTGAATTGTGAGAAGGCACAAAGGAAAAGATGGTTTGACAAGCATATCAAACAAGGGGACTTTGACCAAGGCAACCTTGTACTACTGTATTCGGTAAAGGGACATAAGCAAAAGATGAAGTTCAAAGGCTTAGGAACTTTTAGAGTCCATGCCATTAGCCGACTAGGTAATGTGAATTGGAAACCCTAGACGGTGAGGGCATAGGTTTTTTCAATGGTAGTCTCATCAAGAGGTACTATCCTCCAACTCATCCACTCCACAAACCCTTGATGCTGGAACCCCCTGTCAATGTCAGAGTTGTCGCCCTTACAGAGATAGAATATGAGGATGAAAAAGCTGTGACACCTGTCTACTTGCATATAATGGTCACTGCTCAGAACACGACCTTGTTTGACACATTGATAGACAAAGGAGCTAATTGTAACATTCTAACCCATGATCATTGGACCCAAATTGGCTAACCACAGCTACAACCCACAAACGCAAAGCTTAGTCCTTTTGGGAGTCAATCACATGCACTTTTGGGAAAGTGCAACATTGCAGACTCTATTGGGTCAAAGAGCATACCCATAAACTTTTATGTGTTGTCAAATGCAAAAGAAGTGAGCAAGGAATCATTGCTAGGATGCATGTTTAAAAAATAGACCCACTGTCATGTTGATTACGAGTCGCAATATATCCATCTTGCCATTGGCAATGTACGCATAGTGACGACTTTCAGCTAAGGGTAGCATGGCTCTATCAAAGACCACAAAGACATTGATAGAGACACCCACAACTAAGTCTAAAAAGAGGGATGGTGACTTGTCACAACCTGCTGTCGGAGGGGTTTTTGTCGAAAGGTCAAATCCAACGGGGATCAGAAGTAGAAGGAAGTAGAGATAGAAGATGGAAGAGAATATAGAGAAATACACAAGTGGTAAACACTACAAAGACAAAGCACAATGAATTGAATCAATATGTATTGAAAGAACTTGGAATCTTTGCACTACTCAGAAGCAATCCCCAGGCATTAGATCTCTTGGAGCTTCTTCGTAGAACAAAATGTGCATCAAAATTATAGCTCTTTCTCTGATGCTCTCGAAACCCAAATCTGATGGCTCTGCTGGATCCGAAAAAGGGGGGTAAAACCCTAGGACACCTGCTTACGGATCTCCCAGATCACTGCTTCTTCTTCTTTCAGTTCAATCTGCAGTTTTCAGCTTGTTTACAGTAATTGCGATGCGCGTGATTTCGTCAATCTGTCCCTCTTGTGAAAATCCCATAATTGGTTGAAAAAGCCACTAGCTTTTTGCATGCCATCCTAATCTAGAATCTTTTTCTAAAATTTTCAGATTTTTAAAATAAATAATATAAAAAAAGGCTAAAAGTATCTAAAAATATAGTATTTTTGGATAATCCATGCAACTCACACTAGTACTAATGGCTCAGATCATATTGACTCTCTAGATCAATAAAGAAGTCGGTTGATGATGCATTCCATACTTTTTCACACCGTGTCCTCATAACTTCATGACATCCACCCCCTCTGAACCTACACATCCTCCGGTATGTGCCAAAATCCTAGTTGTTACCAGATTCTGAGTCCTCCTCATCCTCTGCAACCATATCCTTTGCTTCTTCATCTTCCATATCTTCCTGGCTAGCCCCTGTATCATGACCACTATTTTCTTCCAATTCTGGCAACTCATAGGCAGTAGATTCTCACCTTTTGAATAATTTGATTATTTTCCTTGCTACCAGAAGTTTGACGGTTGTCCCATCTAGCTCATTTAATGCATAAGTAGCATTATCAAACACCTGTCTTACCACATAGGGTCCAAACCATCTTTTGGAAACTTTACACATGGCACTATGCCGGTTGTCTAAACTGCTATCATAAACCAATACGCAATCCCCATCTTATATGGTTCTTGGTCTCTGTCTATGTCTTTTGTCAAACCGTTTCTTAATCTGTATCCTTGCTGCCCTTAACTTTCCAATTGCTGCCTCTATGTCTTCTGACTTTCTTTCTAGCTGTCTAATGCGTGAGGCCAACAACTCCTCTCGATTCAACTCCTCCTCCCCAGGTAACTCACTCCATGTGACTGTCATCTCTTCTATGGGCATGATAGGTTTTTGACCATACATCAATTCTGCAGACATATATCCTGTAACAGCACTATGAGTTGTTCTATCGGCCCACAAAGCATAAGGAGCAATCATGGCCACTCTTTTATCTTCTCTCCACATGCTTTTGTCAATGCCTTCACAATAGGTGGATGACCTCTTTCGCTTTTTCCATTTCCTTCAGGGTTATAGGCTAAAGTTAAAGCAAGCTTTATCTCCAACCGTGCAAAGAAATCATGAGCTTCATCTGCATCCAACTCACCCCTATCTGCTATAATTTTTCCCACACAGCCATATCGACGCAAGATCTCTTCTAAGAGAAAAGTACACACAGCATTTGTTGTCTTAGTACATAAAGCTTTCCCTTCCACTTGATTGGTTAAGTCTTCATGAGCAAGCACAAGATACCTCATTTACCAAAGACCTGTAGGTATTGTGACCAAATCCACCACCCACTTAAAATGAAGAGACAATGGATATGTGGGTTGCAATCCATCCCGATGTCTCATAGATGAATACATTTGACATGTTGTACATGTTTCCACAAAGTGAGCAACATCCTTATACATACCTTGCCACCAATATCTTTCTTTGATTTTTGTAAAAGTACCCCAAACACCTCTATGACCAGCCCACAAGCTTTCATAGAATTCTTGCATTACTTTTACTTGTGAAGCTCTGTCACCCAAAACTCGCACGGCATACCCTGTTTCTTTTCAACATGTTTCCATAAGTATCCATCTTTTAAAAAAAACCCATACGCTTTCCTCTTGGTTTTCTTAAACTCCTCATTTGACCATTCATCTCTCTTTGTTAATGTACTGAGGTATTGACCAATTCTCAACCACTCTCCTGCATATTTGTCTTCTAGAAACACTTCTACACAAGATACAAAACATCTAAAGTGTCTCCTCTTTGTTGTCCAAGCTTCTGTTAATGCTGTAGCAACACCTTACATTGCTAAATTCACTCTTGCAACATCATTTTCAGCCATAAGAAAGTCATATTCTTCCTCCTCATCCATCATCCCATCTTCATTCTCATAATGTGCTCGAGATAACATGTCTACCACTGGCTTATCTCTTCTTGCAATATGCTGAAATTCAGGGTTCAGATTTGATGTATGCAATCCACCAGAGCATAGCAATGCCCGAAGTAGCACAACTAGTAATCATACCCAATACCAGCAAACAATCGGTCTCAATGACTACATGAGCACCCATAAAATACTCCTTATTACATTTAATGGCTATCACAATTCCCCATAAATCTCTTTTAACCTGTGGATATATTCTCTGTCATTCAGTCAATACTTTAGCACCAAAGCGAATTGCATATCTTTGCCCTTCCTCATCATCTTGCCCAATTGCCCATCCAATCCTGATTGGACTTGTATCAACAATAATAATGATAGGCTTTCCATGTGAATAGTCAGCCTTTATCAATGTAGGAGCAGATTTTAAGAGTTGCTTCAATTTCTTCATTGCTTTCTGATGCTTCCTTTCCCAATGAAAATTTTGACCTTTCCTTAGAAGCTAATAAAGAGCATCGGCTACATGTGCAAAGTGAGGAATCCATATCAAATAGAACACACATGCATCCAAGAATCTACGCACCTCTGATACATTCGTGCATACATCTTGCATTCTATCAATCCCATCTATTTTTGCTGGTGATGGCCTTCGCCCATAAGGCCCACATATATGCTCAACAATCAAAACCTCTTCAACTCCAAAGACAGACTTTTGTCCAGAAAGAGTTAAATGCACCTCTTCTAGACATGTCAAAATCCTCTCACAATCCACAATATGGTCTACAACAAATTGTCTGCATCCATGTGCATCCATCTCTTCATTCTTTTCATCCACTACATACCCTTTGATTGGGACATCATCCAAGAAAGGCATAGTCAATTGTGGTATAAAATCCATGAATACCCTATTCATAGCATTTGTCATGTGTGTCACTGAGTTTATTGCTCCCTGTGGGAGAGTACACATCCGTACTAACCCTAAGGGAGTCTTCATGGTTGTGATATCCTTGCTTTCAATTGCAAGCTGAAACTGATCATAACCCGAGTAAAGATCACCCAAAGAAGAGATCGCTCTACCTGCAAAAGCCCCTGCAAATTCATCAACCACAGGACCTGCACCCACATTTCTTATGGTTACTTTATTGACCAGCTGCATGTCTTGAATAAATCTCAAAGCTCCATTCGTTTTGGGTGCAGTAAACCAATGATTTGAGTACATGGCTAAAGAAGGCTCCAAGATCTTCATGCAAATCTTTTTATTTAGCAAATCCATCAGCTTTGACAAGTAAGCTTTAGGCACTGGAATAGGCCTCAAGTTCCATGGTACATGTGGCACTGTAAATATGACCATAGGAGAGACAACATTTGGATCCACAAAACATATTTCACTTGACTGAAATGCAAATGCCTTTCCATGTCTAGCCAACATTCACATAAAACAGTCTCTCTGAGCAGGCAAAAGAAACCCTTCTGCACCAACTTTCAATTACTGTAATGTTTCAGATGTAAATTGATGACCTATATCATTAGGATCCCGTAAGCTTGGCTACCTTGACACTTTTTCAAACATACCCTCACTCTTTGGTGGAAGTGGCAAAGAAATTGGTTTCACATTTTTGTCAACTATCTTATACTTTGTCTCCACAAGTGCTTCAACCCATTGTAATCCTTCCTGTTGAGAAAACAATGCTATAACATCATACATGTCCAAAGAACATACTGACAACACTCTATTTTCAGCCTCATTTTCTGCATGTATAGTTGTTGAAATTTCAGCCATAGTGTTAACCGTCAGAGGAACAAGGTGGAAAATTTGGAAAAGCTAAAGCAGAAAAAAAAGGCCAAGGCAAAGTGAAACGGAAGACAAAGGCACGCCAAGAAAAATCTAAAAACACAAGAAGCGCAGAAAAGTCCCAAATAAAGGAAAAAGGCACACAAGGAAAAGCGCAAGTCAATACTTTTGTAAAAGAGCACAAGCGCATCATGATTTAATTTAAGGAGCTCCAGGCTCTCACTCGTGCAATTTGTAAATGTAGACGGGCGATGGAAAGGAAGCTAGGAAGATAGAAGGACAATGGGAAAAAGGGCCTAGGCCACGGCCAGCCATGTAAAAAAGGGGATAAGGGGATGACCGCCCAAAAGGGATTTAGGGTTTTGTATATAAAGTTGAAAAGTGAATGAGAAGCTCATTCTTGTGTGTGGCCAAAAGTGGGTCTCCTCTTCTTCTTCTTCTTCTCCTTCTTGCTTGCTTGAGCTTGTGCTTGAGAGAGGGAGTGTGAGAGTGTGAGGGAGTGAGTGTGTGAGGGTGAGGGACCGAGGAGGAGAAGCTCTCTATCTTCTCCTCTTTTCTTTTCTTCTCTTCTCTTCTCTCGTCTTACTCGCGGCTATGGAGAGCTTGGAGCGTGGAGCTTGAGGATGGAGCTTGCTTGAAGCTTATACTTGGATCGTGGAGCTATCGGAGTGCGCGGAAGAGGAGGTAACTCGATCGGCATGGAGGTAATCTTACTACACCCATAGATATGGATGGCGAGTCGGCTATATGAGAGGTAGCCATTAATGCTCGGCTTGGAATGCTTGAAACAATAAGCGGTCCGTGGGTCTTGGCGGTTGAGCAAAAGCTCCCACATTTTGGTTCTGTTGCCGGGACCAATGGATTCAAGCCTTGAGTGCTTGCGCGCTTTGAATCAAGCATTGAAGTACAGTTTTCCCCGAATCGGTGCTTGAGGTAGATAGGTAGGAAGTAAGGGAGTTTGAAGAGGTATTCGATCTCCTTAGCAAGTAGGTTTTTGTTGTTTTGGACTTGGGAAAGCATGATGGAGTAGTGTAGGTATTTTTCTTGTAATTTTTTCTTGCATTTAGGAAGGATAGGAGCAAACAGTAGGGTTTTCTGTTGCTGTATAACAAGCTGAAACAGGAAAATAGGGGCACATATTCAGATTTCTGGCTGGAAGAGTATGAGGGATTAATTTCTGAGGTTACAGCAGGTTGGGATGGGGCAATAAGAGGCCCAGGGAACCAGGAAAGACCGCATTTGACATTCTGCCTTGTGAGAAGTGAGTAAGCTGAGAGCTAGGGAGAGAGCAAGAGAAAATAAGAGCTACGGGAAGATCGTTAAAGTGCCGATCGATTCAAGCGCCATATTGCTTCCAAGTATGCCTGGCAGTTCCTTCTATTATTTTGCACCTATTTGGAAGGCACGTCACAATTCCGTGGAGTAGGTATTGACCTTGAAGCATTGCGCGCAACCCGCGGGCCGTTGTCCGTACCATCAGACCAAGCCGCCCGAGTCCTAGAATAGGACCGCTCGATTTCTAGAGTCGGACCGTTCGACTCCGAAAATCGGACCACTTTTTCGATCCGACTCCCAGAATCGGACCACTTCATCTGACTGCTATACTCGAACCTTGAAAATCAGACACACTGAAAATTGGACTTTAAAATCGAACATACGAAAATCGGACGTAAGGAATCGGACAAGCTCAGAATCGGACGCCTGTCAAAATCGGACCAACTCGAAATCAAACGTCTGATTCTGATAATCGGACTCTTGAAAATCAGACATCTGAGAATCGGACAGAAAATTGTCAAAATCGGACATGTATCTAGAACGCAAATTTTAACGCATCTAAACCCTGAAATTGACCCCAAAGGCTACGTAGAGCTAAAGGCACATCACAGATCCATCACTAGGCTGAAACTTAGAGCAAATAGTTCAAAATTTGGCTATAAACGGTCCTCCAAATTGCACATGGCATTTACCATAACGGCCTTACGGGCCAGGGGGACTGCCCCCCCAAACCCCCGCAGAGGGGGTTCTGTCCCCTTTGCACCTCCCCCAAGTAGGTTAGAGAGAAAACGCATGCCGTGACAGGTCCTCCAAATTAGACCCTAGTGTAGTAATGGCTCTACACGAGCATGGATTCTCACTTGCAAAAGAGCAACGAAAAGCCCATACCTACACAGAGATAAACAAAGACCCTAGAACCTCAGTGGGCCAATCTAGCCAACAAGGGCAAAAAGGCCACACTGCAAAAACACATATGTGTTGCATTCAGACTGTAGCTAGTCAAAGCGGAAAGCAACAACATCAAGCTACAATAGCGAGGATGACTAGATATGACAATCCTAACAATAGATGCAACTTGAATAGCACTGCACTGACGATCCAAGACATCAGTGGAGAATCCACATCTGGTCGTGTAGTTGGGGACTGAAGGGCATTTGTTAGAAGGCTTAAATTTACAAGCCAAGACCCAAAAGACAAAGACACAGTACCACCTGCTTATCTTAAGGTCAAACTCACTGCGAAAAGAGAGCACACTATCGATGCTTTGATTGATGAAGGATCATATTTTAAGATCTTGACCTATGAAGCATGGACCCTACTAGGCCAACCAGAGCTCACACCGATTAGTGCAATTCTTAGTCCTTACAGGGGACACCCAGAAGCACTCATAGGGAAGTGCAAAATCCTTGCGACAATTGAAACTAAAAGCTTGCCTATCCTATTTCATGTTCCTCCAAATGGTGCTTAATTACAGGAAGGAAACCCTCCTAGGAAGACCCTTCAAAAGGGCAACCAAGTGTGAGGCCGACTATGTAGCACAAAGGATACACCTGACACTACCGAGCGTGGGGATAGTCACAACCTTTAGCAAGGGTGACTTCATCGAACCTCGAGGAAAAGGCAAAGAGGATGTTGACATAATAGTCAAGCCTGTTAACGAGAGCAAGGACTTGTTGGAAGAGTTGATACAAGCACAGGTCGAACAACGAGAACCAGTGAGTGAGGCCATGCCTAAAACAAGAAGGTCAAGAGACAATGCCAATGACAGGCTTTGGACTTACAATTATCGTAGAATACCCCAAAAGAAGCCCAAGCCTTATAGACGAAGGCATCGATGGAGGGTTAGCACAACGCCACAATGGATATCCAAAGCATTGCTACATGCTCAAGGGTATTACGCAGGTAACCGATGGATTTGGGTGCCAAAACCCCTTGCTAAACCTCCCTTGTCAACTGAAGGCTAGATCGTATCAAGAGCAAAGAAGCGTAGGAGGAGATCTAAACGAAAAACCAAGTCTCAAGTCAACAACAGTGGAGTGACTGAGCCCCTCATGGTCAAAATCAAGGAACCAAACGGGACAAATTTGAGGGTAAATCCTCAACCTAGCATGCTTGACAAGCAGATATCAAATGTAATCGTTGAGGATATGCAAAAGCCACTAGTGCCCAAGGAGCCTTTGATTCCCCAAGAGGATAGAAGGCATCATAGGCTCAACATTGCTCATGGCAAGGTTGAAGGCTCAACAAAGCAAATAGCAAAATCGTCTAACAGCCACGAGCAAATCTCCTAGACAGTGTCAAAGCCACTTAGGAGTCCCAAGTCTCCTACACCCTCATCCCCTAAACGGACACAGGAAGCACAATAGTCGTCAAGTGCGGCTACTCAATCCCAATCTCTACCTACATCAAAGCTTCCAAATGTCCAAGAGGTAGGATACGACACCATCCTTAGCTCTCAACCTAAGGATATGTCTATGCACTCCACCATAGCTAGCTCAACTGATACTCGATCTACGCAAGTGAATGCTCTAAGGGCAACAAAATACACGACCACTTCCAATCGACCTAAGGACTTGACACCGCAAGCCACCAATAATAGCAAGTCTACTGAACTAGCTGCTACTACTTCCAATCCGGGATCATAGCAGTCACAGCCCTTGGCTGTGTCAATGCCTCTTGCGGAACGTATCCTTAGTATTTTACCTGTGGAGGAGGTGTCGCAACCAACTTCATTGACAACTCCAACACTTCCAAAGCGCCTAAAGTCTAGGCTGGAGGAGTTAAACAGAAGGGAAGAGCTAGACCCTCCAAAAAGGGAGGCAGTTGTACTCTCACAACCTAGCGAGGCTATTCAGCAGGCCGCCATGGCTATGTCCCATAAGGACACACTAGAGAAAGAGAATGCTGAGGCCCAACCAAGCACATCAACGGTTGACCTGGTCCAAGGTCCTGAGTCGTTGAGAGATGCACCTTCATTGACACCAAGAGCAGCTTGAAGAATACTTGCCATTTCCCTTATCTAGGGAAGAGCAAGAACATCTTGACGAGCACTATAACAGGCTTCTGCATGAACGCATGTGACTCATCTCTGACGAGGAAGCCGACGAACTACGCTTAATTATAACATTCAATTATGTGCTCTACCAACCAAATCTCTTAGAGATAGAGCAACTAAAGCGACAATTAGAGGGTCGAAGTCAATTTGAACAACGTTGGTGTGAAAACTGCATTGCAATGGCCGAACTAGGAGCCCAGATCATGACAGTCTCAGAGGAGCGATTGGCCAAATGGTAGTCTCAAAGAGACCCAACCTATATGGCACCAACTTCCTTTCGAGTGTGCTGACTGCCATTCAGCGTATGGACTTAGCTAATACTAGCCAAGAGAACTCTCTGTCTAATAAGGTTCTCACTGAGGAGAAGTTACATGTTACTAGTAGACTCGGACAAGGTTCCATGCTACTCGATGTTGCAAAATATCTATCGGTATTGAGTAAGTTGCCACGAGTACTGGATGCCTGTGCCACACTCCAGTACAATCTTGAGTTCTACAATTGGCTTTTATCCTTGTGAAGTGACATAGATTTGTAAATATGTACATAAATAAACAATGAATTTTGTGACCTTGTATAGACAATATCAACACACACAAGCAATGATAGTCAAGTGCAGGGAGAAGAGTTGTGTTTGACAGGCTAAGCTCCTCAGGTCCTCCTCTCACCATACATTTAGAAGTTGTGTGACCATTCCTACCTCCAAGGGGAGGGCATGCAACCCTCATTACTGACATAGGAAGCCTTGACCAACATCTCTTATGGTGTAGACAAGGTATCGTCCCTTTCTATACACCTTTCTCCCTTTCCGGTCTATCCTTTCGAGGATGAGACCTACCTCACTCCATGACAACCAGTCCATGCAACTTAGCATGAGCCAAGATCTGCTAATGGTTGGAGGCCAAATGAACATCATCATGGGGGCCATCCCTCTACAACAAACATTGCATGCCTCACCTCTCCCCTTCTCGTCATGTGCACTTGATAGCCCATTGTATAATCCCTTCCATGTGAACAATTTTGTCCTGCCTCAAGGCCTAATCCTCGGTTCGCATATTGCAGGTTCCCCTACGGTATCCAACATGGAGCACCCAATGCAGCTGGCTTGCAAGGACGCTATTCGCCCGTCGAAGGGAGCATGCAGCACAAGCGCCCCCACCAAAATGCTACATGCCTACTCTAAAGAGGTACGCGCCGAAAAGAGGCCCTAAATGACACCGCCCAGGACGCAGGCCAAAAACTCCCCAAGCCAAGAGGACGAGGGCTTAAGGGAGCACACGAGGTGTGACAACACCAGCCGTGCAGGCTTCCACCAGACGCTCAGGCACCAGGTGCTCAAAAGAGGAGAGGGCAGCTTAGGACAAGCATGAATTTGATGCATTGTTTAAAAGCATCTTGGAAACAGTTGTGGACAGGGACTATACCATTCGGGTCCTAGCCGACATCTTCCCCAACCAGCCTCACAGGAGCTTCTCACCAGCACAGCCTTAGTTGCCTGACCACCCAGACTCGCCCCGCCTCGTACAAATAGAGTAGTCCCATGTTGTATAAAAGTCATGGCGGGGGCGAGTCTGGTTAAGTGCTGACATGTTCCCAGAAAGTGTGATGTCCCTCTGTTCAAGTATGCTACATCGTGCAGTCACAATGCAAATGATGTCTCATACACCTTCGCATGTACTTCTTCTCAACATGGACAACTTTGGTTTATCCACACATTGTTATGAGAAACCAGCCCGTAGTCTTCTAACTACGTAATATCTACGTATGCACAAGCACTCACATAATATCTGCACCGAAATATATACACAGTTTGGGTCCTCAAGTGCAGGACAATACTCTCAGCTTGCTTCGAGTTCAACCTGTCTCCCAAATTAAGTAAACTATATCTTATGCACGATAGAGAAGACTAGCACTACCCCTAGGGAGAGACCATTATGAGAGGTTTTCAATTGCAGGTATTGAAGACTCCAACAAAAGTATTGTTTGCTCTTCATCAACACTCAACTCTGAATTCCTATCCTTTATCATCCTGCAAGCCCGCCAAGAATCGTCATGTGCAGAATCCCCAACAAACCGCCACTTGTACTCCATCAGTGCAATCCCCACAAAGAATAACCCTACCACCAACTCCAATAGTCCTACCACCACCCACCTAGGCCACCAATGTGCCCCCAACAACCTTCCTCCCCACCACTACCAACACTCCTCCATGGCAACCACAGACGTCCTTGCCACCCACATCTTCGGTGCATGCTAAAGTGAGGTAAGCTCACTACACTCATAGATATGGATGGCGCGTCGGCTATGTGAGAGGTAGCCATTAGTGCTCGGCTTGGAAGGCTTGAAACAATAAGCAATCCGTGGGTCTTGGAGGTTGAGCGAGAGCTCCCACACATAGTGTCATTAATATTCATCCCATAAAACATGCATGAAATGCCTTCATTTTCAGCTAACATTCCCACTACTCTCAGTTTCTTAGTAGCTCGTTTCATAGATATGCGTTCAGCCCTGCACATAGCTTCCATAGGCTTAAACCAACATGAACTGTTTGCTGTAAACTGAGAATTACCAATAGTAAATACATGCTTCATTTCATCATGAGGCAAGTATACCCTCTGAATAGCACTACTGTAGCCCCACATTACAACAGTGCTTAATGAAAATCTAGGTCTTTGAATTCCCTTGCATTTGGAATCAAAGGAGACTCTTGAAGCATATCCCGATTTCTAGGATGATTAACACACACAGTAAGAAATTGGACCACTTTTCTTCCATCCTTGCTTTTGACTCTTGCATAAGCAGAACCATCATCAAGCACCTTTGTTTCCATACACACACCTGTAATATAGGGCTGTCCCAAAATCATTGCATATGAGGAATTATCTTGCACAAAGAAGTGTTGCTCTTCTTGTACATCACCAATCGTCACTTTTACATTAGGACATGCAGCATAGAGCTCCCTTGAAGAATTATTTGCAACCCTCATTCGCCAACCATGATCAGTGTCTACAGGCCATGCACCATTTTCATACAATCCACGCTCAATGATATTTATCTCAGACCCATGGTCAAGTAAAGCAACACAAGGAGTTTCAAGCTCCTCTATTTTCACTACCATTTCAGTGGTAGCTCTAGCCCAATGATTTCTTGTGTAGTGACTTCGAGGAATAAATCCTAGAGTCTCTTCTCCATATTGTTGCATTTGCCTTACTCCACCATGCATATTGCTACAAGATAATGCATTTTCAGCCACTTTCTTCTCTTTTCCACATGTTGTCCATTGATTAGTAGCATCTTGCATAGACAATCCTATAGTTACTTCATGCTCATATTCAGCCCGAATACCCAACAAACCAGTTTCCTCTTCAAACTGTAGTAATGAACTAGTGGTATCACCAAGAAACTGACGCTTCCTTTTAATTATGTCAAAGATCTCATCATGAAATTCTCGCTTGGCAATGCCAAGCACCTCTCCCAAGGTAAATTCCACCGACTGTTTAAGATCCGTTCTTCAAGAACCTTCTTAAGATCTGTGGCTGTCTCAATGTCAGATTGCAACTTATATCCTGGCTGCTTGCCCTTCTTTTTGCCCTCTTGGTTGTTATCCTGTTTTTGCTCCTGACTGACCTCTTCCATAACATGCTTGGGAGGTGGCTGATTTGCAGCTTTAGGCTGATCCACACTTCTTCTTGTCATTCTTTTAGATGTCCCTGCAATATCTTCATCTCTTTTTCTTTTTTCTTCCACAAGTACATCCGTGTTTTGTACCTTTGCTAAATATGCATACACTGAATATGCATCTACTGGTGATTCCCAACCAGTTATGCCACGAATGTCTTGTCCTGCATGAGAGATTTCACTATCAGTGACCTTTCTCTTTTCAACTGCATGTAAAGCATGTGTCCATATTTTAGCCGTTGGACCAAACATCACTTGGCCATGCATTCTATCCAACTGTAGACCAAAAGTAGAAGCATGTACCGTTGCATAAGCATTTCGGACAGCCAAGTCTTCCAACAACTTCTGCATACCTCCCTTTCCAAAATTCAAAGCAAGAGGCAATCCCGTTTCTTGTGCATGGATCTTGCCATCTTTCCAAAAGATGAGCTGTCGTGCCAACGCCTCCTAATAGGCAGCACTATCCTTTCTCTCGTGAGTGCTGCAAACTGTCACACCACATACATCTTTTTACAGGCTTAGGGGCTACCACCCGTCCCCTTTCTTCTTGTCCTTTTTCGTCCAATTTTGCAACCTTCAATTGAAGATCCCGCATGCCTTTGACCACTTCATCTAAGACATCTTCCCTAATAGAGGGAACAATAGAAGGTACATCCATAGGGTTAGCCATAGAAGTAGGTGGCTTACTGGATACTTCAACTGTCTTGCCCATAATAGTGGGCAAGCTAGAGACATGCAATCTTTCTCTTCTTCTATGCTTCTTCACAAGTGCAATAACAGATTCCTTGACATGTCTCCACTCTCTTTTCAAACCTGTCTCTGTAGTCTGATCCTCCAGCAAATCATCAAGCTTCTCTTGAAGCTCAGGATCAGCTGCTTGTAGAAACAATTCAATTTTCTGACTTGCAAGGGCTTGTTGTTCTGCAAGATCCAACTGCTCAAATCGACTTTCAAATTCTCTTAACAATTATGTAGCCACAAGACCCTTATTGGGTTGTAAAACCCACTCTTGAAAAGTATTGCGCATAATCAAACTGGTGTCCTCAATGTAAATTTCTTTCCTGAGTGTCTTCTTGAAGGCTACCCAGTCAACATCCTGCAAGTATAATTCAATAATCCGTGCTTCATGAATAGTAACACGTACAAAATACCGGCTCCGTGTAGATTGAGCCACCCCAAAGAATTCCATCTTTTGAGCATAGGTATGTACATATGCAGATACATTCCTGCCATTGAATAACTTCACCTCACGCTCAATTGCTTGAAAGCATTCATCACAACACTTTCTGTTTGAGCTAAAGCTTGTATAACCTATTGTTGTTGTTGTACTTGCATAAGCATATTCATATTTTGCACCAACTGTTGCAAAACATCACTGGAGATTGTATTCAAAGATTCTACCATCTTGTCTTTCCTTCTTCTGCAACCTTTCATGTCGGGTTCACCAATGTCGGAGGGGTTTTTGTTGAAAGGTCGAATCCACAGGGGATCAGAAGTAGAAGAAAGTAGAGATAGAAGTTGGAAGAGAAGATAGAGAATACACAAGTTGTAAACACTACAAAGACAAAGCACAATGAATTGAATCAATATGTATTGAAAGAACCTGCAATCCTCGTACTACTCAGAAGCAATCTCCAGGCATTAGATCTCCTGGAGCTTCTTCGTAGAACAAAACATGCATCAAAAGTCGCATGACATTTTTGGGTCACTTTACATATGTTGATTAACTAACGCCTGCATGCATATAAGTACTAAGGTAGATAATGCAATTTGAGCTCTAACAATGCCTTACATCTTTTGCTTGTTTTCAATTTTCTTTACTTTTCTATCTTTGTCCACCTTTATTAGTGGCCTCTACCATTCTGTCACCTTTCTATTTTATAGTTAGCACCACATATGTGTACATGTTAAAGACCATGCTCTATGGGCTGAAGCAAGCACATACATATGGTCTAACAAGATGGAAAAGTATATTGTCAACATTGGCTTTTCTATTGTTGATCTAGATTACTCACTTTATGTGAGGAAGGGTAAGTTTGGTCGTCATAGTTATCTATATGGATTTCTTGATTATTATAGGTGATAGTGACAATAGGATTGTTGATGCCAAGGGCCTTCTTAAGTAGAAGTTTGAGATCAAGGATTTGGGTAAGATAAGTTACTTTCTTCATATTGAGATGATTAGATATGCTAATGGTATATGGTTATTCCAAAGACAATATGGCTTTGATATGTTATCCAAGTACTGTATGATAGTATGTAAGCCTCTTTCAGCACCACTGGAGAAAAATATAAAGTTGAGTGCTAATATTGAGTATGAGATAGAAGACCCTACTATGTTTAAGGGAATGCTAGATATACTCAATGCCTTATCCTTGTAAGGTGACCTAATGATCCCTAGTGCTCTAAGTCGTAAGGTCACCATTATGAGGAGAACCCATGTGTGAGCCAAGATATGGGTGGGATCCTAACTTATATGTCAAATGAGATCTATGTGATTGAATGGCAAAAAAGTGACCTTTGTGGATCTAGCTTTTGAATTAGATAGAGTAATTATATTGATAGAAACTTGAGGCATAATGCATTGAGTTGTGGGGTGTGGAAGCTATCAAGGATCCCTATTTTAGGGTCTAGGGGCTACAAAGCATCCCCCTAGCTTGGGGATCTCAAGGGAGCTAGTGGTCCCCCTAAGGAGAGTCTCGGAGTAGCATCATCAATGCAAGGATAAAGGAAATATTTCTTGGAATATTTTTTGGATTTGACTAGGGAAGGTTTATAATATGATCAAACAGGATGACCAAACTACCTTTCTTGGCTATAAAAGAAAGACCTCTCCAAATCCATTATCAATCTATCCCAATCAGAGTTCTTCCAATAGTCTTAGGAACTTCACCTATCATCTATCTAGATCACCATCTAAGCTTCAAAATCAAACTGCACAAGCAGAAAAAACCATCTTTGTATCAGTTTGTTTAAAGTTAAAGAGGTTTTTGTGCTCCTCATATTACTATGTATTCTCTATTCCTTACTCATTTTACATCCTCGTTGCACCATGTAATATTTACAGAGTATAGTAGAGAGTTTGACTTATATGAGTATCACAAGATCACACTTGAGCTATGGTATTGAGCTTGTGAATTAGTCTATGTAGGTACCTAGGAAGCCTCATTTAGATGTAGTTAGAAGTATATTGAGGTATATGAAGTACATATCACATTGTGGATATTTTATGAGGTAAATAAGAATGTATAGGTGTTTGGGTACACATGTGAATTGGGCTAGTATCATATCCGATTAAGAATCTACCAATGGATTCATGTTTTGACTTGGTAGTGAAACTATGACTTGGAGCAAGAAAAATAGCCAATGATTGCCGTATCAAGTACACTGAGGTTGAGTATAGACATACTACTACAGGTACATGTGAGGTGATATGGATACAAAAGTTATTAGGTGATTTGTATGTCCAAATAGATTGGTCCAATTGTCATTCATTGTCATAACATGAATAATTCATAGTTGGTTAGGAACCTTATACTGCATTGTAGGATAAAATACATTGAGGTACATTATCACTTTATGAGAGATAAAGTACTTACAAGTGAGATCGACTTGGAATATGTGAGCATACAAGATCAAGTAGCTTGCATTTTCACAAAGGCATTGGGTGCAAAGAAGCTTCAAGGATTTTGAAGATTACTTGGAGTTTTAGAGATGTAGTTGAGCTTAAGGGAAAGTGTTGAGATGGCAAGCTCAAAATATGCAGACATTGATGATGGGGACTACCTAGTTAGATGGGTCTGCACATCTACACCTAGTATCTCGATGGTCATTATGATCCTCACATGGCCATTGGCTTATCACTTATTTTTTATATGGTTAGTTACCTACAAATAGCATAGTTATAGTGCTAGCTAATTAGCATATTGATTTACACACTATTTGACTTAGTAGGCCACTTTGATTTATGGTGTACTTTATCTATACTTTGTATACATGGTTGTGTGTGAGAAATAAGAATAAAAAATTAGTTAAAAAGAGTCTTTGGCATCCATCTCTCTTGTGTTCTTGAGTGGGCTTCTCATTGCATGTATTGTATGCATTCAATATAGCAGTTTGAGCAAGTCCACCCACCATGTTATTCATGGCACTATGTATCTAATAATTATTATAGCTCTTTTGAGGTATCATTAACATGAACTATGCATGTTTGGATATAATATGCTCTTTCTTATCATGCTTGAACTTTAATGGATACCAATTTGATTAATACTTACCAAAAATTATCCTTTGTGTATAGCTTAAACTCTATGTGGCCATACTAAATCTTAACCTTCTTAACAAAAGATGGGCAAAAGGCAATCGTTTCATATCTTTTCTTTGAGGCTAGCTAGTAGATCTCTAGGGTCTCACCTTGAATTTTCAATTACAAGACCTCTTTTCTCTAATATTGTTTCATATTAAGGCGCCTCATATTATTGCAAAGAACTTAAATTGTGGATGCAATATCTACCCTTGGTAGAGTTCACTTACAATGCATTTTATCTCCAAAGCATCAAGATGACTCTTTTCTAGGATTTGTATGGGCAATACTATCTCACACCACTCAACTTATTTGATCGTACCTAAAGATAAAAGCCTTTAAGAATATGTTAGATAAAATGGATGAATGGGTTAAAGAAATTACACCATATACTCAAGCAACCAAGGATTACCAAAATGCCTATGCCAATCTTGGAAGGCAAGAGAGGATCTTCAAAGAAGAGGACATATTGTTTCTCTATTTCTAACCAAAGAAGAGCTAACTATCATTGGGCGAATTTAAAAAGTTAAGGTCCAAGATACTATGGCCTTACAATATCCTAAAGTGCCTATTGACTAATGCAGCATACAAATTGCAACTTTCCACACACTTGAAAATCCACAACGTATTTCATGTTAGCTTATTGAAAGCCTATGTACCTAACCCTAAGTATGTTCTAAATTATCAACAAGTTGTAGTGCCAAGCCAAGGAGTCCTTGAGCTTCATTTCCCAAAGAGGATACCACTTAGATTGATCAGGATACATTGTGTAAGTGATATCCCTAATTTTTCTCAAGATGAGAACATCTTCATTCCTCTAGCAGAGAGAGATTGTAACACCTCGACCCTTGCATGTGAAAGGGGATCTTAAACTCTAAAGTTTTTTAAATATATATAGCAAAAGAAAACTTTTTAAACTTATGCAAAGTGAAGTAGACATGGCCATTTTGATCATCCTCTGCATCATAATCATCATGGGGGTGAATAGGAATATGGTAACTAGAACAATTTGAGTAGCATGGCCATAGCTATAATGATTGATCTCATCACAAGAGTAAGAAAGTGGAGATAAGCGTAAGTAGGAGGGGGAGTAAATAGACTGAGTGATCAACATTATGGAGGAGGATAGGCTACATAATAGCCTCCCCTAAAACTCAAAAGGTTAATCACTCTACTATCTTGAAGCTCGCACTAAGAAAGAGAAAGATAAAGAGAGATAGGGGGAGAGAGATAAGTGAATCAGAGGCAAGCAAGCTAAAGATAAGGAGAGGCAATAAGAATTATCGAACTAGTTCCTAACTTAATCTTCTACATTTGGAAAGTATCTCCCTCATACCGATTCCGAGAGTTAGTCTATTGAACCATTGTTAATCCTCTCCATCTCCTAATCAAATCCCATAACTTAATCTCTATATCTATATTGACAATCAACCTTGTGGCAGCCTCCCTAGTCTTGTTCTCCACCCTCAATCCATTCAAAGAGCTACAAGCTTTAATCCCCATTAACTGAAGAAACTTATATTATTAATCATCCTAAAGATCCATCCTCCTTTGTAATTCAACATATCTCTTGCCCAGCCATACCTTATACCTCCATATTGTCCCTTTTATCTTAACAAACCTCAGATTCAAGGACCTTCAAGTTTTACAAGTCTGACAAAGACCCAAGAAAGAGCAAGATTAGGGATGCTATTATACAATAAACATGGATCATATATCATGGGAGGAGGTGTCATCATCATCTCCCCCTTGCTCATCACCCACTTCATCATCCTCATTGTCATGTTTTGTATCACTTCCTACTTGGATCCCTTCCTCTCTTTCCACTTAATTATGTTGTTGCCTCAGCAAATGTGTACACATGTGGTCTATGTTCTTTCTACTCGGCTTCAACTAGTCTTTCTTCATGCAATTGGGCATGTGAAGGAGAGACATTATAATCACTCTCACAAATATATTTCTAAACATCTCCTATCATGATCTTTCCCTCTATGCTTTCATCCATGGCTACTACAATTCTCTTGGCACTATTCACATGATGGAGATGTGGATGCAACTCTAGCTAGGGATTTTGAGGCTATTTGTGACCAAGAAGGCAAAGAATTGGTCATAAACTCATAAAACTCAGTTGTGGAAGGGGATGCCCCAACAACACATTAACAAATGTCATAAATTTCTCATGAGTTGCATTCTCTCGCTCAATGTCAAGGCCGGGATTTTGAGATGATGATAACGTCCACATCAACATTTGCAATAGGATTATCAAATATATCTACAAAGCATGCCACATTCGAATTAGTGGCATGACATTATGTACACACGTAGGCATATGCTATCGGCAATGTGTATATGCATATGCCCCAAATACACATAGGTTACACACATAGACAATACATACACTATAGCCCATAGGCTATGCATGGGCCACATAGGTTGTGCACATACATAAGCTATGCATGGGCTACACATAGGCTATGTATAAGCTATGCATAGGCCTCCTCTTCTCCACTATAGATCCTATTATCTACTATCTACACAACAGAGTTCGTGCATTAATAGTAGTGTCTACCTATCTACAATAGTTTTGTTTAAACTAATGTCAAAAATCATGTTAAGCAAGAGCCATGGAGTGTTTAAAACTACACAAAATGCCACATTCACTATGCAAAAATGCCCATTTCCACACAAACCCCAACAAGAATAAGCTTGTTTCTTGGACTATTAAGAGAGGAACAAGGATTTGCATCACCAATGTAAGAACAATCCATAACTTTGAGATGGAAGAAAATGCCTACCTCTTGTTCTCCGAGTGCTCCACAAATCAATAACTTAAAGGCCTTTGATCCTCTCTCTCTCTCTCTCTCTCTCTCTCTCTCTCTCTCTCTCTCTCTCTCTCTCTCTCTCTCTCTCTCTCTCTCTCTCTCTCTCTCTCTCTCTCTCTCTCTCTCTCTCTCTCTCTCTCTCTCTCTCTCTCTCTCTCTCTCTCTCTACATGCGTGCGTGCGCGCGCATGTGTGTGTGTGTGTGTTTTAACTTTTCTTTGTTTGTTTATCCTCTAAGACTAAGAATAAAAATGTGAGAATGGTGTGCTTATAGTTTTAAAAAATGGTCATGGAATTATGTGCATTTAATTTATTTAAAAAACTATTTTAGGTATATTATATAGTTATTTTTATAGAAATATCTAGTAGTGATTTTATGTCATCTTTTTAAATGAGTGTTTAGATACTGATTTTAGATGCACATGTAAATCCACATCACACCAATGAACAAAATCTCAAAGATCCATTGAAAGATAGGGAACTACATTGTGTACAAATATAGCCAAAGTATACACAAACTAGTTGATCAAGAGCAAAGTGTACTTATAGGAGACTAATGCAAACCATAGAATGAGTAGAAAATTTAAAGTTGCAAGAGAGTAGGAGCAAACCATTAGACTAACTTATTGCCAAGAACTATAAGTGCATGTGCTTGTGTAGTGGCTTAAATATCTTGACTCTTTAAGGAAGGCAAGACTTCAAGCCCCACCCAAATACACCTTAAAGAAGTTGAAAATCGAAAACATACAAGTTCCTCTACTAACAAATAGAATCATCCACCTCTCGTAGACCAGAAGGAGGGAAATATATCAAAAACCAGCATGATAGAGAGAGAAAAATATGAGAGCACTTCCTAAATAATTCAACTACAATGGTATTCCATTGTTTGAATATGAGAGGGCTTGAGATCTTATGTGTATATTGAGCTGGCTCTCAATAAGATAAGATTTTTATCTCCATGTCTCATTGCTACTATTCTACTTCTCTAAGTTGTGGCAAGAAGAGTTCCTTAGCAAGAGTCTGTCTACATTACATCAAGCAATGAATCCTAACAATATTGAAGATGACTCCCCTTTGCCCAAAATTTCTCTTCTACAACAAGTGGATCTACTACTATACAATTTAACAAAGGTTAAATACATTCTACAAGAACATGAACAACAATGAGCCCAAGCAACCCAAGATGAGGATGATCACATCAAACACATCCTTCAGAATGTTTTCAATGCATAATAAGCACAAAAGGAGAAAAGGATTACCCATAAGTCCTTTTATTTACAAAATTTGATGGCCACAAAGTTGATAAAGCTATATTATCTTGGCTCAATCACTTTGATGATTATTTTTCTAAGGAATCCATTACTAAAAAGGACAAAATTTAATGTGCTACTAATTACCTATCTGATAAAGATTATGGCCTGGAATGTTCTCCACCATAGTGCCAACAAG
The DNA here is from genome assembly GCF_053477565.2 of Lygodium microphyllum. Lineage (NCBI taxonomy): Eukaryota > Viridiplantae > Streptophyta > Polypodiopsida > Schizaeales > Lygodiaceae > Lygodium > Lygodium microphyllum. The sequence continues at coordinate 113,236,726 of NC_141163.1, forward strand.
CCTATTACATGGGACATCTTTCAATCCAAGGTAAAGGAGCTATTCTTGCCTCCATAGTTTCACTTGCAAGATATTGATTATGCTCACAATGTAGAGAAAGAGACTATAGCTCATCTTGTTCACAACAACCAAGGAAATAGTCATCAATATATAACTAATAATCATTTCTTCAAAAGGTCTTTCAAATGGACATGAACCTAGGCCCTCTGAAGCTAAGGATAAGCCTCAAAGTACCAAATTGAAATGATGAACACAAGTGAACTCACATTGTTTTTTACCCCTATGCGGAGCCTAGCCATGTACATGCTACTTGTTGCATCATGATGCCTCCCAAAAAGATAACTATAGTAGAGCTTCACAACATACAAGAAATTCTAGACTGTACACAAAATTAGATGACCAATTTACTTCAACAAGAGATAGCTAATGAAGACAAGTCATTAGCAAAAATTTGATGTATATGCATAATTGCTTCTTCATATGAAAGGTTTTATCAATGATTCTAATATTAGCATTTTACATAATGATGATAGCTTAAACTATTTTATTTCCAAAAAAATTGGTCAAAATATTACATTTAGAAACCATGCCATCTTGTGTATGGTTAAATTTTCTTTTCAAGGAATCTAATATAGTGGTGCTCAAGAAAAAGATGGGCTTTTATAAAGAAAAGTGTGATTTCTTAGTTGCTCCTTTACAATCTTTTGATATTATCTTAGGCATGCCATTTCGTCATCAATACAGTCTTGATATTGGTTATCGCACTCATAAAATTACTTTTGAGTTTCAAGAAAAAACTATAACCTTGAAAATTAATTCAATGCTTGAGATGTTTCCCTTAATTGCAAATACATAGGCTAAACAAGCATTAAAAAAACAACCATATGCATACATGATTATTGTGATTGAAGTAGAAAGTTCTTAATCTTTTGCATTGACCAATGCATTGAAAAAGTTTCTATATTCATATAAGCATTGCTTTGCCAATGATTATCCACCTATCACTATCTCGTGGAGACTTATATTACAAGATAGAAATTTTCCCTAGGGTAACTCCACCACACAAAGCTCCATCTAGACACAGTCCTTTGCATCAAAATGAAATAAAAAGGTGAATGACTCAGACATTAAATAAATGTTTAATTCATCCTATTTCTTCTCCATTTGGTGCACCTGTCCTTTTGGCTGAAAATAAAAATAGGTCTTATAAGATGTGCATTGATTATAGGTTATTAAAGAAAGTGATTGTTAAAAACTGATACCCCATTCCAAGAGTAGATAACTTATCAAATAGACTTAGGGGGCACAATTTTTAGTAAGATATCTCAAAGCTAGATGTCATCAAATTCATATGGATTTTGCTTATGTATTTTAAAACTGCATTTAGGACCCAATTTGTTCGTTATGAATTTTAGTGTTATGTCTTTTAATCTGACTAATAGACCAATTACATTCACATGGATAATAAATAAAATATATTTGAAATTATCAAGGTTTTGTAAATTTTTTAAATGATATACTTGTTTTCAATAAGTTAAAACATAGGCAAATTGAAATTGAGTACTTGGGACATGTCATTTTGGCTAAAGATATAACTATAGATCCCAAGAAAGTTCAAATAAGAAAAGACTAACCTATCCCTAAGGATATATATGAAGTCAAATCTTTTCTTGAATTAGCAAGTTTGCATCAAAAATTTGTTTGAAAATTTTCATTGATTACTTTACCTTCGACTATGTTGTTGCATAAAAACATTGTTTTCATTGTTTTCCAATGGGACCTAGCCAGTAGCAATATTTTGATATAGTTTTAATGCAAAATGTTCACCCTATTGTCTATGAAAGTCAAAAGTTAAAACCCTCTAAGAAAAACTATAGTACATATGATAAGGAACTACTAGCTACCCATAGATGCTTTAAACATCTAAAAGCATTACCTTATGGGGTCTGAAGCTCTCATTAAAATGGATCAACACAGTACTAAATATTTTCTTTCTCAATCTTAAATCTTTGAATCCATTTTAATTAGGCTTCCTTTGTACCAAATTTCCATCCCATGATCCAAATATCAACCTGGGTATGTTAATGTTGTAGCCAATGCACTTAATTAAAGACCTCATGAAAATATTTCATTGCATCTTACACTTGGCTTTGATAAGATAAAGAACGTCTACTTAAATCACATTTCTACCATTGAAATTTGAAACTTTTGATTTCATGCTTCCTACATAGCATGTGACAATGATTTTGATAATGTGTGGCAACAATTTCAAAATTCAAATGTTGCTATCTTTAACAAATACGAATATATAAATGGATTTTTGTATGATCAACAAAAATTGTGTGTAGTTGCACCTTATAGGGTCATTCCTATGGGAGAAATACACACACTACCCTACATGGAACATAGAGGCATTTAGTCTACTTTAGCTCCATCTAAAGAATAATAAATTGGCCAAATTTAAAGCATGATGTTGCTAGCTATGTATCTAATGTATTAGTTGCTAGTATATCAAAAGTCATTGTGGTAAATATTATGGTTTACTTATGTTCTTGCCAATACCTAGTTGCCCGTGGAAAAAAATGAATATGGATTTCAAAACCAGTTTACTTGCTACACCATCCTATAAAGACATGATTTGGACAAGTGTTGATAGGTCTGGCAAGCAAGCTCATATAACTGATGCCAGGAGGCATATTCCACGGTGGATTCTATGAGACCATAGTGGATTCCGTGAGGTTTTGCGGTGGATTCCGTAAAACTATATTTATTTGTTGGGACTCGTACACAATGTGGATTCCTTGTAGTTTATCCATGAGGTCGTCTACCCTAGCGATCGGATATCTATTCTTAACAATGATCTTGTTTAGGGCACGATAGTCAATGCACATCCTATAGGTATTATTTTTCTTCTTGACTAATAGAACATGTGCACCAAAAGGAGAACTACTAGGCCTAATGAGTCATTAGGTTAACAGTTCTTCAACTTGGGCTTGGATTTCTTTCTGTTCAATTTGATTATGTTTATAAGGTGCTTTACACGGTGGTTGAGAACCTGGGACAATCTATTTTATGGTCTTCAGGACATGTAGCTGGTAAACTAGGTGGTAAGTCAACAACAAAACAATATTTAAATTGTGAAAGAAATTGTACATGCCTAAGATGCATTTTATTTTCCTTAGCTTCAATTTCATTCACCCATACTAAGTATAATTTGCTACCTTTTCTCAATGCACGTTTAGCATGTGTGTGACTAAGTAATGGAAAATTATCAAAGGTGTGCGTACCATGTAATGTAATTTGTTTTCCGTTAGAATGAATCTTCATTGAATGTATGAAATAATCTATATCGGGATTATATTTGTGATGCCAAGGCATTCCTAAAATAATATCACTAGCTTGCAAAGGCACAACCAAGAAATTTCTGCGCTCAACATAATCACCAATTTTAATTTCTAAATCATGAACTTCTTGTGTACCATTGTATCTAGTGCCTAAGAATGCATCTTTTATGCGATAATGAGTTGGAACGGGATGTAAATTGAATTCTTTGACCAATTTTGCAGAAATAAAATCATATGTGCTCCCATCATCATGTAAAATAATCTTTTCTTTACCCTGCACAAGACATTTCATTGTTAATAATGAATGAGGATTTGGTATACCTGGTAAAATTTCTGAAGCATGGCCGATATCATCATCATCTTCCGTGAAATCTAGCATATCTTGATGGTCTTCATCTTCATTCACTCCCAAGTAGTTGATTTGAACCGTTGGCTTCTTGGATTGACATTTTATTGCTAAGTGTCTTGGTCGTTGACACTTGTAGCAAACTATAGGCTTGGCTTTGGAAACATTATTGGTAATGGCTGGAAGTTTAGGTATTTTAGGATTTGGTTGGAGAGAAGGCTTAGGATTTGAATTTTTGTTTGATGGTAAAGCAGGGGGTCGTGTCCAGGATTTATGGAAAGAACAAGGAACAATGTGATTTTGATTGAATCTTCAAAAATTAGAATTGAATTTCTTTGTACCAAAGTTATCGTTAGTTGGCAATTGTTGTGGTCGCTTCTCTCGTCCATGAATTTTGTCTTCAGCATCATGGGCTAAAGAAATCGCATCCTCCAGAGTCGTTGGCTTGAACATATTTACCTCCACATAGAAGTGACCAAGCAAACCAGACATATACTTGCACTTTTGGATCGCCTCAAGAACATCTTCAAGCATTTGAAGTTGCAATAAGGCACTCCAAAAATGCTCAATGTATTGCGGAATAGGATCACGATCTTTTTGTTGCAGAAGATCCCACTGTTTGATTGCTTTTTCATGGAATTGAGGTGGAAGAAAATTCTACAAAATTTTCTTTTGAAAAGCCTCCCAAGTAGTACGACAATCAATACTCTTGCAGACAACAGTCTACCATAACGATGCTCTGTCCACTAAATGGTTAGTGACACATTTGGGTTTATCTTTCTTAGCGTACTACTCTTCATGGAAGCAATCATCAAACTGACTGATAAAAGCGAGAACAAATTTTTTTATCACATAGCCCGTTAAAAGTACGAAATTTGAAACTTTTTTTACTTATCTTGGCTTCTTTTGTGAGAGATTGTGCTTCAAGTGTCACATCAATCATACGTCGTATAACATCTTCAAGTTAGAGTCCATCTTGATCGACAGTGGATCGTTGAAGAGTAGCCAATTGAGCTTGCAAAGTTTCATGTGCTCTTCGTTCCTCTTGTAGTTGCATCATGATTAGATCCAATTTTTGCTCTACCATTGGTTTTGGTAAATCACCTTCAACCATAAAATCTTCCATGGTTTAATTGGACATCTTGCAAAATCTCAAACAACCTTATATACTCAAAATCTCGTTAGAGGGATGAGTGTGGCTCAAGTTTTGGGTTTACAATGCTTGCTTTTTTTTATAAATGGATTTTTTGTGATCTTTCTTCTTTGCGATTATGGTAATTGATGAAGGTCTTCTTCCAAGTGGAAATAGACAGTGCATGTTAGTTTGCTTGTTGGAAACAATCTCTGTCTCAAGGTGCAGATACGAATAGGGGCTTGCTGAAGCTTTCAAGAGTAGTTCAAGGTAAGCTCAATGTGAATGCCTACTAAGGAGGAGATTTAAGCTTGAAATTTTTAAGTCTTAGTAAAGCTTAAAAAGCTTAAGCTTTAGATAAAAAGCTCAAGGTAACCGTTTTCTGAGTAACAGGATGGCGGTGGTTTTTTGACGACGTTGATTGTAGTGAGTACGTCCTTCCGCAAAGATTCATTGAAATTAGAAAGGTTAAGCTTTTTATAAAGCTTATTAAGCTTTATAATCCCACACTTAATCAACTGTTCTCTGTCAATAAGACTAGTTTGCAAGAAAGCTTAGGAGATGCACCTCCATGGCCAGAGAGTGGTCTTTCGTGATCCAATAGCACAGCAGGGGTTCTTCACTGCTAGAAACATGCTAGTATTGAATATAGAGCATGGTCATTCCAGGAGCTTTGCTTGCTCTGATACCACTGGTGTGTAATCGGATGTTGGATGCATGCGTAGCGAGCGCTGGAAGGTCCCAAAGAATAAAAGAACTCTACTAAAGCTCATAAAACAAGAATAAAGATTTGCACATCATAAAGAAAAGAGACGAATTGGGTACAATCCCCCCCCCCCCCCCATGCCTTGTGTGAGCGCTTCACAAGGCATGTATTTATAAATTTATTCATCTCAAAGCTCAAAAATAACCAAATTTACAATTAGCATGCTTTTAGCTTTTATCTTTGCTTTTGTCCAAATAAAGAATAAATCGATTGAGCGGCCCAAAAGTCAGGCTGTACCCAAATACAATATCCAATAATAAAATATTTAAACAGAGTGCCTATGCACATACAAAATAATAAATGTATGTCAAGTGCTTTAATAAATAAAGGTACCTAAATAAATATTAGCACCACGCCTTTAATAATAAGGTGCGCGCCCATTAAAAATGATAATTTCTTCTAGATAATCTAAATTCACGCTATCACCCAATGCTTCACAACGCCACCGCTGCCTGCTCTACACATCAACTGAAGCATTCACAATTGTTAGAAAATAATAAAATTAAATCGACAAAAGTGAATACCTAGCAGTCTTCAGCTACAAAATAAATAAATAGGTTGGAACTTTGTCCTAACCTTAATTTAATACGAGAGTACTCTAAACTCATAAAAGTCTATTAATTTAAATATGTATTTTGTGGAATCACCCATGTGCACATTAAACTAACATGACACCCGAAAATGATAGGTGTCCCTGTCAACTTCTCACACAAGGAATCCACCTTGTGTACGAGCCCCAGCAAATAAATATAGTTTTACAGAATCCACCACAAAACACTACAAGGGAATGGGGCAATAGCGACGACCATTTGCGATGCAAAAAAGTAGTATCACTAAAAGCATCGCTATTTGCGTCCCTGTTTGCGTCGTTATTTGCGTCGCTAATAGAATTAGCGACACTAATAGCAATGCAATTAGCGCCGCAAATAGCTTTTCGAATTGATTATATCTAGCTTTTGCAATCAAAGGATTCAATTATTTTTTTTTGAAAATCTAATACACAATTTTTAGACATTAGGTGTAGGTGACATTGGCAAATGAATTATGCAAGAATATTTAGTGCATATAGCTAGAAGAGTGGTAGGGCTGCATGCCCTACCACTTAATTTTTTTTCCCTTTGTAACCGTCACTATTTGCATCGAAAATTTACTCTGCAACCGTCGCTATTTGCGTCGCTAACCCAATTAGTGACGCTAATAGCAACGAATCGATCGCGTCGCTAATAGCGACGCGAATAGTGATGACGGGGGTAATTTTTTCCATGAATAATTTTGTCGCTTTAAACGTCGCTATTAGGTCTATACGTTATAGTGAAACCTCACAGAATCCACCGTGGAATAAAAACCTCACGGAATCCACTGTGGAATATGCCTCCTGACATCAATAACACCATGTAAAAAGACCCTATCCACCCCTCAAGCTATTAAATTATTCATTCATACTATCTTTTCTCATCATGGTTTTCCTAATGCCATCCTTAGTTATTGAGATGGCCATTTTTGCCATCATTTTTGGGTTACTCTCTTTAAAAAATCTAAGCAAAAAAATAAATTCTATCTCTACTTTTCACTTGAGAACAATAGTCAGAAACCAAAGCCTAATAGTGTTATTTTAGATCTTCTCCGATCTTACAATATTAGTCGTCCTATGAATTGAGATCAACACCTTCCCATCCTTCACTTTGCTTATAAGAACACCCCTCATTCAACTATTGGTCATGCACCTTTTGAAGTTTAATACAGTAAAAATTTACCAACACCCATGTCTGCCATCTCCATTGATGTACATGTTGTAGCTCACTCAATAGCCAATGACGATAGGGAAAGCTTCTATGAAGTCACTGATAAAATTCACCAATCATAACTACACCACATTAACCAAGCAATCATAACTACACCACACTAATCAAGCAAATAAGCATCGTAAAGGTATAAACTTTAAGAAAATGACTTGGTATGGCTTGAAGTTCAAAAAAGAAGATTGAAATGGGTTGAATGGCACCCCAAAATTAAACTTGCTCCAAGATATTATGGACCTTTTAAAATCATTTATAAGATTAATGATAATGTTTTTTGTCTAGGGATACCATCTCATTAGCAAATCCACAATTTTTTTCATATTGTTTTATTAAAACCGTTTAAAGGCACTCCACCTACAACACCACTACTTGATGCAAGTAGTGAGGTCTTAACCCCAAATATTATTCTTTATCATCATGATAAAACTACTATATGAATAGGTCATTAGTATCATCATTATTTAATCAAATATAAGAACCATTATAAAGAAGAATCACAATGGATTCTAAGGACCTCCCTTTCTACAATCTATGATGATCTAATTTTTTCCTACCACTAATAAACACATTGAAATATTAATCAAACATCGATGTGCCACACAAGGTAGTGTTTGTTGTACATGGTCACTCTTATTTATACCAATTCGTTACTTTTGAGGCAACACATTTATTCATGCTATTAATATTAATTCTTGGATCACTAGTATTAATATGTTGCATGAGGTAGCGCTTGCATATGGCTGATCAACCTTGATATTTTTCTACCTTGTCAATTCATGATACTTGCTTTTTTACCCCTGCAATGTTATGAATATCAATATATTAAGTAAATATTAATTATTGATTTATAGATACTAGAAAAGTGATTGGATTTTAATATCGTACATGGATTTATGGTCTTCTAATTCGTCATATGATCATGACTTGTTGCATGTGTGAGTTCGCATAGCATCAATCCCATTGTTTGTGCAAGATGGACATAAAAAGGATTAAAGTGTTTTGTGATATTGGTGGACAAATATTTAGGTCAAAAAATAGAGAAGATCTTAGAATTTATGAAGCAATAAATGGAGCACAAACAATTAGCCTTGGCAAAATAATATATTTGTGTATAAAAGTGGTAGTCATTTCAATAATACATTTGTGCACATATAGCACTAGATATTGTGTATGCTTCTAAGGTTGGGTATTATTATTATTATTATTATTATTTATCCCAAGACATTGTACAGATTTTTAGATATTTTCTACATGTCAGGGAGAGGGGAGCCATTCACAAAAAGAGAGAAAAATGTTGATGCAATATGTTCTTTTGAGCACAAGACTAATAAATTTTAGTAAATGCATGCATTGAGGAGAGCCCTCCCAATGCATGGGGGGATGATTGCACCCTATTTGTGTCTCATGTTCTTCCTTGTATATTTGTCTCTCTACTTTTCCTTGTGTTCTAATTCAATTCATGTTTATCTATTTATTTGTGGTTCATGGTGGATTATCAATAGCATTGCACCTCATGGAGGCTCATGGAGGTAGTAGTCCCTTTCATAGTTTTCAAATATATCACACTATTTTTTTCTTTTGTTTCTCAAATTGTCCAACTATATGACAAAAAGTTTCATTTTTCCATATTTAGTCCATGTTCTTGAGTTCATGTGTAAATGTCTAAGTGTTACTACTTCTATTTGCAAGATATACTATTCTTAGCAATGGTAGCACTTCAGTGATATGGGTGCCTCCAAATTCTATATCAGAATTTTATTTTATAATAGATGTTCAATGCATGGTATATGGATGCCTCCAATTCTTTCTTTAGATACCTTTGTTGAGGGTTGAAGTGTAATTAAAAATGTGTTTGCATATGTATCAAACAATAACCCATAATTGTGTGTGAGGCTAGTTATTATTGTCTTTAGTCACACAAGTGGTTCAAGAAAAGAAAAGTTTGGAAAATAAAGCACAAAGTTGTTATAGTGAAATAATAGACATTGAGATAGAGCCACCTCTACCACAATATATAGTCCCAAGTTTCAAAGACATGTCTCCTCTAGATAAGGATCTTAATAGTGTGATAGTGAGCCAGTAAAGTAAAAAATGCAAATTTTTGTGCATGTAAGGCACATGGAAAAGGTCAAATGCAAATCTACAGAGTGGTCATCTTACTAGGAGCTAGTGACTTTTTCCTTTGGCACATGGATATTTCATAATTTAAAATTAGAGTTGTGCTTGTGCAAAGAAAGTGAATAGAGTATTCAAAGCAACATTTTTAGATGTACCAAAGTTTACACTAAGCACATCATCAAAATCTTAAAATCTTTTCAAACAATTTTGAAACAAATAAGCAAGTTCTTTTCAAGTGACTTGCCAACTTTTTTAGAAAATTTCAAGATTTTAATGAAGCAAACACTTTGAGAGTGGATAATTCAAGATATTAGTGCTTCAAAAATCTACATCACTATTGTTTGATCGTTCCAAATTTGAAAGACCTTGAAAAGTTAGAGATCTCAACTTAGCTTAATAAATTGGCTATTTGCAAAATCTCGACAACAATATGCATTGGAGTATTAAATATTAACATCCTTGGATAGTGAGAGCCTCGATATGTTGAACACAATGACAAAAAAGTAGTTACTTGTGGCCTTATATTGTGAATATTTTTGGCATGTTATCATAGGGTTTTTTTATGTTTGAAGTAAATTGTAAAGCTTTCAAATTAATAACAAAATTAATATTTTTTTCAAATATTTCATATAGTTATTTGAAAAACTTTTAATTCAATAAAATGTTTTAGCATGGAAGGTGATATTCATTTTAATAAATTGTAATCAAGCATGAAAGTCCATGTAGAGTGCCAAAAGCATGCTAATATAAATTTCCTTATAGGTTTTTGAAGTGATACAATACAAATTTATTTTGTTCTAGATACTCTCCATGAGTATCTTAATACACAAAGAAGATGTGATAGTATGTAGACTAGCGATAAATTTGTAAGGAGTTCAAACAAATACATGTCTACTTGATTGTAATACAAGCCCTTGTTTGTTAATATGTTCATCTAAAAATCTCATTGTACTATGCACCCATCTAATTATCTTCGTTTCTCTCCTTCTTTGAAATACATTTGATGAGGTAAAAATAGAATTCCTCTATGATGGTTGTAGCATCTAGTTGCAGTAACATTTGCTTGTACTAAAAATGTGTCACCATGGCTCAACACATTATGTTGTCCCACATCGTATGCATATTGATCCTTAGAAAAGGGTTTACAATTAGCTAAGGACTCCCTGATATGGTAATCCCAACAAGGAATATATGCTTTTTTGACATATATATTTCAATGACCATGCATGCATTACAAAAGCAAGACAATTGTCTAATGGCAATTCCTATAGAATCCCATGGGTTATGAGAAGAAATGAAATTTCCTATAGAATCTTATGAGTTATGAGAAAAATTGGCATATGCAAGGCATGTGTTTAGGATTCACTCACAATTCCATTTTATCTCCCTATTCACATCTCCAAGAAGGACCTCATAGATTACATGTGCACAATTTATATGTTTAAAGTTTAGCTACACATTTTGATGTTGTGTCATTTGGCTTCAATCTTTCATCGGTTGATATTCTCTTGATCACAACTTCTATTGTGGCACATTCCTCCTTGCCAAGTCTCAATTGTGAGATGACCCATTTCAATACATGTGAATCTTGCATACACCTTACTACAAAGTAGAATGATCTATAAGCCTTGAACTGTGCAGCACCACCATCAAATCACACCCAATGCTCAATCATTATTACTCTTTGTTGTTATAAGTGTTTGAAGTGTAATGTATATTAGTATTGCACATATAATGTGTCATCAACTTTATCATCTAAAATAAAAAAGTGGATAATTTTGATGAATTCTCCAGTCTTCTTGATAAATTATGTGTACAAGTACGATAACTTGTGTCAAATACCAATGCATAAATTGGATCTCATTGTACCATTTGAAAGCATAGTTTTTGACAGAGTCTACCAATGTATATTATTTAACTTATTATGCTTCCATGGAGTAATGTAATTGTGAGTTATGAAAAATCTAATATTGAACTTTAATAAGGGGAGGAACTCAAAACACTACATCTCTTTGTTCAAAAGATCTTTCCTCTTCCTTTGTTTTTCATTTTTATCTACAACATAACACATGCAAATACCTTCACAATAATAGGATTATCTCCCTTTTGTCTCCAAAGGGTGGCATGCCAACTTCTTCATGCCATAGTTTTGGCATTCTCCCATCAAGTAATTTCTATCATGAAAGGGTTTTTCTTCTAACTTTGGATAGATTATTATCTTGCATAATTTTATAACATCATTGAACGTATGCCTAGAGATAAGCTTGTTTGTGGGCACCATGTTCCCAACAAATGTCACAATTTCATGGATATCCAAATACATGGAGACCAAATTTCAAAGAGAACATGTGGTTGATTGCATCTTTGAGGAAAGAAATTTAAACATGATATTCATAGCATCAATATATCTATCCTTCACTTGACGAACAAAGAAAGGCTCCAATTGATCAAACAGACACAATTGAATTTCCCATTCCAAACAACATGCCAATATGCAAATGAAATGCCAAAAATATATGGTACTTAACATGAAACTCATACTATGAGCATACTATTAAGGATAACAAATATGCTACTTAGCATGAAATTCTCATACTTAAGATGAAGTCATGTTATCAGCCAATATGCTAACCAACAAGATGCAAAAATGTTGGTAAAAAGAATTAGTGTGCTAGTTAATACATGTATGCTAGCTAAGGATCACATATACGCTTGTTATAATAATCACATGTATTTTAGCACACTAGTCAATACTCACCTCCATGCTAGTTAGCAATCACATGTATGCCAGTATGCTAGTAAATGCTCATATCTGTGCTACTTAGTAATCAATTGCATGCTAGAATGCTACTCAACCATAAACGGTATGCTAGTTAACAAATGTATCCTAGCCAATGCTAACATTTATGCTAGTTAATACTAACTTATATGTTAGTAACAATTGCTCAACACTAAACATTATGCTTTTCAGCACATTTATTCTAGCTAGTTATTTTAATACTATGGATCGATTTACTAGGATGAAATGAAAGATTTCTCAACTAGTATACAAGGTATGGTGCCAACATGGAACAATACTAATGATATCATTAAAAGATACCCTTGAAACTAGGAGAATCAAGTTAATTATTTAATCATGATACTACTTTATTGATGCTTCTAGCATGCTGACAGTGTGAATAAGCAATTTCCATCATCTTTAGTGGCTTGAACACAAGATCTTACCTAGCACAAGAATCGCTTGAAAACTTGTAGAACCTTTTTCACCTTATGAATGGGCGTGGCTTCAATTGAGTTCATCAGTATGGTTTGTGAATTGTCTTTAAAAACAACTCTTTCATGTTCACTATATGTTTCATAAGGGCTAATGTATTACACACATGGGCTACTAGTGCTACTTGCATTTATTGCCCTTCTCTATACAATGAAATTCTAGGGTGTTGTAGAATGCCATCAAATGTTTCATAACTTGGTTGTGTCCCCATACCTTGGGTGCTATTATTAAAGAACTTCATTGTGTAAATCGCCATTCTTCCTTTTCTAGATTAATCAATCTCCATCACATCAACTTGGCTCTTGTGCTTGCATTGTTCACAATATTCTCTCTTTGTTGGCCTCATGTTGGCTAATGATAGCATATGATTCCAATTGTTTCTCGCAAAAGGCATGATTTGATGGACTTTTCCATTTTTGGAATCCAATTGATGATAGGTAATTGTAGCCAAAAAGCATAATCTATTGGATATTATTACCTTTGAAATCCCTTGAGCACGTGACTAAAGCCAGTATGTAGTATCATGTGATAAGCTATCATGCCTTTGAAATCATGAGATTTGCAAAAGTTGATTGAAAACATGACAAAAATGGTTGCCTTCTTCATTTAACATCAATTGCAATGATAATTAAAGACTGGTATCTTCTTCCACAATTCAAATGCACTATTGTTTTCCTCACAATTAACCATTTAATCTTGTCATAATATCCACATTAGCGAATGGTTGTGAGTGAGAGTAAGAATGAAAGAATGTTAAAAGTATGTATGTCCACTGTGAAAAGAAACAAATTTGCTCTTCTTTCTTCTTCTTCTTCTTCTTCCTCTTCCTCTTCCTCTTCTTCTTCATGTTATTCCGCGAAGTTTGAAACCACTAGACTATTATTATGGACATGTTAGAATGGATACTTTTAACTTTGTTTATGATTTGTCATTTCTGGACAACCCCTTTTCTTCCGGCAACCCTTTTTCAGTAACTCACATTGCGACGGGGCTAGGTTTACATTCATGGCTGGGTTTTTCTTTTTCAAAAAGCAAGGGTCACAATTGATTATGCATAAAAGATACACTTTTACACATAGAATATCCCAACTCTTAAGGGTAGCCATGGTCTCTCCTCAATCAATGTAGATCTTAATGCTATTTTCCTTGCCCTCTTGAGTATCTTTTCGAGTTTTTTCTTCTTTGCCGTTTTGTTAACCACCCTTAACTGCCTTGATTTCAAGTTGAGTGAAGAAGTCTAGGAGACGTGACTTCGACACACACTTCTTTGTTAACTCGCCATGTATATATGATATTCAAGGCTCAACACGCAAAAAAACGGAGCCTGCTTCACAGTACGTCGAGAGGAGACAAAAAATATAACACGTATAGCCATGAATATATTTGTTTGTTTGTTTGATGTTATGACCGCTCTCTTTCCATCGTTAGAGCTTGGTGGTGGTGGTGGTGGTGGTGGTGGTGGTGGTGGTGGTGGTGGGATAGGACGGTTAGCTAAAACTGCGCAGTACTATGATGAGCCTAAGCACGATGGCAGCCATGGTCAGTTGTTGCATGCAGTGTATATAGGCAGGAATATACTCCAACTCAGAGAAAGAGAACAGGAATACTGATCGCGTCCCATCCCATGATCATGAAAGCAATTATAATACTAGTCTGTCAGCCAATGAGAGCAAGACAGACAGACAGACTTTGGAAATTGTATTTAGATATATGCTGGTACGAAGAGACAGAGGCCGGACCTGATTAAAAATGATCTCGAATCATATTGATTATCCATTGAGGTTTGTTAGTTCGATGAATGGGCAGATCAGTACGTGCGAGGCTGATCTGATTTATCGACGTGCCACGATTTTATCACAGGTCCCTTCATCGGAAAAGCCTTAATATATTAACCAAATATCATTATAGCTCCTAACTTTGCGTTTGTGTGAGTGAATATGTAAGAAACTACAAAAGTTGTGTGTACGTCTGTGTGTTTCCAGCCATGAGCGAGAGTTGAGCCGAGAATTGCAATGCATGTACAGTCTTTAAAGGAGCGACATTGATATAATAAGTAACATAATTCTATGGATGCCTACCTTGACAAAGTTTCATATCATTTCTATATATTATCTACCATTAGATTTTCATATTTAAGTACATGTATCACCCGTAAAAGGGATGAAAGCATACAAACCTTGATATAAATGACATATAATTAATTCTTCGAATGCCTAAGACAAAGTTTCCTATACTTTGTAGATTATCTACGACACAACTTCATACTTAAGTGCTTGTGTCATTATTAAAAGAGATCGAAGGCCTACAAGTATGTTTAGTGCAAGAATCATAGTCAAAAAATGTGTGGACGCATGCACGCGATACAGATCACAAACTATTATAAGGACTATCATAATGATGTGCGTGCACATGCCAAGGTTGGATACTGCATAACCAACAATTACTATGTATAGTATACCTCCATACTTAGAGAGTGATGATTGTTCTTGGATACAATGTGGTGCAACACTTTTTGCACTTGGTGTAATGGAGAGATTAAAATGTGTAATTCTTGTTCAAGAGATACAAGCATCTAAGGCCAAGGATTTTGAACACATTTGCAATAAAACATCATGAAAGCCCTTTTTTCCTCAAAGGTCCTTTATATTTTCAATTGATTCATATTCTTCCTTCCCCACATTGGAAAAGGATATGGGAAACTTTATCTTAAAATAAGTGGAGTCGTGACCCATTTTATAATGAAAACCATACAAGTGGTGTTCCTATTGAAATCTAAGCTGCATTTATATGTATACATTACTAAGAACTATGTTAATTATGAACAATGCAACCATATACTCCATAATAATACCCCAGATAACATGTTATCACTAAAGGATTTGGATGAGTTGAGATACTTTCTTGGTATTGAGGTGATCAAATGTGATGATAGTATATGACTATTCCAAAGGCAATATGGACCTTAATCATTTCAACCTCACCAAAGATATCAAGGTATTTAAGTTAAAGGTCCTAATCACTAAGGATTCCTTTATTATTCACTAATAGCTTGTAGCTCAATATTTTTTATCTATTTTAAATACCATACTACTTAGCCTAAAAATACATAAATAATTATTATTTATTTTAAATATAAATCTATACTAAATTTTGTGTTTTATCCATCTTGGTATAGTCTACTTACACCCTACACCAACATGCAAAAAATAAATAACAATTTTATTACAATTTAGAAAATAATAAGTCGCATTGAAACATAGGTATTAGTAACACCTTGGTACAATATACTTACATCATGTAACACCATGCTTCGAATTAGAAAAGGACACACTAGAAAATAGTAGCACCTTGGTGTAGCATGCTTGCATCCTGTAACAACGTACTTAGGTTAGGAAATAATAGATATTAGAAAATAGTAGTGCCATGGTGTAGCATGTTTGCATCTTCACTGCTTAGGTCAAAAAAATCCTAGGACTAGGAACAAAAATTGTTAGTGCAATATATATAAGTACAAAATTCAACACCCATCTTTGTATCATCGATGATTTGGACATCCACATACATTAGTCATTCACAAGTGATTACTATACACAAGAAGCATTTACATGATTCTCATGGTGTAACCCATGCACATTAAAACAGTTACACTTTGTAATCATCTCGAAATAAAAAAGTTAATCCACAAATACCTAGCAAACATAAAAAATTAATGACTAAAGTCACATTATTTTAACATACAAAAATTTTGTTGTATAATTTAAACTAAATTTTACACTCGTATTTTAGGTCTCTAAAGAGCACACTAATGAAAAGCATCTTGGCAAGGTAAAAAGAAAAATTTTAAAGCAAAGTGATAGGAATGGCTAGCATACAAAAAGAGGACTTCAAAGCCCCACTTTTCATAACACGGCTTGTGATGTCTTTATAGACCATTAACTACTCAAGGATACTACGCAATGGCCAATCAATACCTATTACTTACAAGTCACCACCAATCCTACCTCAAAAACTCTTAAACTATGTTCATGGGATGTGCTAGGAAGGCATTCGTGCTACTACATACATGTCAACCAAAAACATACAAATAAAACATTGAGAACCATGCCAACCTAGTTTGGTCATGCAATGCAACATATCAACCCTAAACATACATAGAGAACATCGAGAATCATGACGACCTAGGTTGGGTATGCCGCATTTCTGTGTATGTACAAGGATGGATTGAGAATGATGATCGTGAATCCCATAAAGTGGGTCATCAGTCATCAGTTTGTTTTGATAGATCACAGTGCAGCATCAAGGAGGCACATCAGATGGAGCTTAAACTGATTAGAACAGCCACTACTACTCCTAGTACTGTTGCACCTACTAATATTGTTGTGTGTGTGTGTGTGTGTGTGTGTGTGTGTGTGTGTGTGTAAGTGTAAGAGAGAGATGATTAAAACCATCTCCAAAATCCAAAGCTAATAATATCATATTAAGTTCAAGAATTGGCACATTTGTTTCCATAAATAACTTGTTCATATTGTATTTTGGTAATTTTCACAAAAAGTAGGCGTATTTAGCAAATTTCCACAATAATTTATGTATTTGGTGCATAAATGCAATTCAAAACTTACTGCTTTGAAGAAAATTTAAGGTTAAGGTAACAGGAGTGCACAATTCAGTAGGGGAGAGAGTGAAGTTCCCCAAAGCATGGCAGGAGATTCAACGATTTCTGGTTATGCCACATTTTAATCTGCTTCACTGTGCAGAAATTAAAACCATACTAAACCAATCGTACCCTTTTCTTCTTTAACTACGCATTACCAGGTGCAAGTAATGTTCCAAGATATTGATTAGATGTTAAGTCCCCAGGTTGAAATCCAGGGGTAAAAGGATCTACATGACAAGTTTTTGCCCTCCAATATACACATTCTAGCATAACCCTGTTTCTACCCACAGAACATGGTACTAAGGAAGAAATTAGGATCACATTTTACTGGAATAATTACCCTTAGAATATCACCCAATCTGAATCATGGACAGTTGAGGGAAAATTTGGATGGTCGAGCTGCAAGACCCAAGAAGCTCAATTTCGTATCAGATCACTCTATTGCTTGAAGTCTTGGTTTACTCGAGCATAAAATGATAATGCTCCTAGCCATACTGCAGATTTTGATTGCAAGGATCATGTTTCCAGCTCTTTATGTGCTTCATTTGCTCATGCAAAACCACTTTCCTGTATGTATCTGTTTCAAACAAAGTTCTGTAATTTTCCCACACATAATGTATTCAGCAGCCCCTCCAGCAATATGTTTTGGATTCTCTCTTCAAGAATTACAGCCATAAAACACATCTTGGCAAGAACCTCTTGTTGACTCAACAATGCAGCTGTTCAGCTTGCCAGTGCTTTTTCAACTATTTCTGTAGAAGCACCTCCGTGACTGACAGCAATTCCTTGGACTCAACTAGCAATGGTGCATCTGTGCTGTCAGCAAAAAGGGTGTTGACATCGAAGGGCTCTTCAGAAATATCTGTATCAGAAACTATCCCTTCCAAGTGCTCATTCAGGTAAGACTCACTTCCATCGCTAATAGTTTGCTCCCTGATGAAGGGATGCCGAGACTGTTTCCAATCTCCAGGGTCTTCTGCTTTAAACATAGCATTTTGCATACACTGTGAGTCAGTATGCAAGCTACTAACTCTGAAAGGCCCTTGAGCAGGTTTCAGCCTGGATACTGCCTCTTCAGTTGCATTACTCTGTAGTGGAGCCCATTTGTCACTGCTCTCTTCCACTTTTAGAGATCTCTTTTCCACTTTGACATCAGCAGGACAGGCCAAATCTAAGACCATCAAAGAAGAATTCGCATCAGGATTGGAGGCAACCTCAGCATTTGATTCTTCAGGTGGTGCTTGTACTCCATTTCCACTGCCTAAATGTGTACCTGCGGACATGTCTGCACATGTACCTTCAGCATCTGATATAACACCATCAAGTGAGTCAGGTTCTATCCAATCAAAATGTTTTAAAGGAACTGTCGGATGTTCCTGCAGAAAAGCGTTATTTACAATAAATCTGCAGCACTGAAGGAGAGCGCTCCTCTCTTTTTGAACGTCAGAATTCAGTAACTTAGATAGAAGTGAAGGACCACGTCTAATCAGCAGATCTGTATAACCCTGCTTTTTACTTCTCTTGCTTCTGCGTGAAGGTTTCTGAGAAGAAACCTCATTATTACGTTTTTTGATACTTTTAGAGGTCTCATTGACAAAATTTTGTAGGTCAGTCTTTTCACTGCATAAACCTGGCTCAAGCTCGACTATTTTGCTGCTGTCCTGAACCTTCAGCATCTTTTGGGGGAGTTCCTCTGCCGCTTTGGTCTGGTGCTTGTGACAAAACTCATCATCTTTCTGTGCAATCTCACGTTTATCTCCTGGTTGTGAGCCTCTTTTCGTCCCCAACATATCCTGCCTCTCACTGATATCCTGTCCAGGTTCTTTACCAATCAGCTCAGTTGCTTTTCTTACCATGTCCTCCTCTTTCATGTCTTTACTCCTCTTGTTTCTGTTTGACCGGTCATGTCTGACAGGACGCAGATAATAGGCAGGAACCTCTGCAACTGGACAGCCAAGTGCTTTCTGCATCTGAAGGACCTCTCTTAGGCGCTGCAAGAAAATGAAACAGGGAGAAAAAAATTACCATTAGCAAACTGACCCACTTGAACATAGCAATAAGTTTACCACTTTTGACCACTTGGTGTATTTGTTTTCTCACATTCAACAGTATTTCATTATGCAGGTTCTATGTGGTGTATACCTGGCAACGCTTTTGTGATTCCTCGTCAGGAAACTCTTCTTTGCTTTTTTTTAACTTCGTTTCTTCCATCTGTCAGTGAGGAATACAAGTCAACAATAACATTATACGTCTACCCACTTTGTTTGATGCATCAGAGCTCTAGCAATACATAAATCAAGACCAAACCTTGCGCAAAACATTTGCACGTGTTGGATAATTCTTTTTGCGCTCTTGTCGCCAACAAATTATCTCTTCCTTACTTTCCTTCGATCGTAAAGCTAAAGCCCTGCAGGTGCATCCTTACCAGTTACAGTTTCCTTACCAAAAAGATCCCAGACTCAAATTACACAATGCAATCAAAGCCAGATACCTGCGACCAACGGATGTTGTTGGAGCACTGACCTTGCCATGCTCCATCACCTTATGCTCTTTGATGATTCTGCCTGATAAAATCACAACAAATTGTAATTTTCCATTCCCTCAAACATTCAAAACAAAACAACTCTAAGAGAACAATGGGCAGACTTGAAGTTTTAAAGTTCCTATCTTAGTGGCTCTCGTTACATTGATGGTCATGTTCCTATCCAGGTCGTACCTTGCATTGCAAGTTTCAACTGGTACAGATCATGAAACCCTCCAAGACATTCAACATGCTATGCCCACGACAAAACTAAAATAAGAGTATACTAGATGTGGCCATGCACATAAATAAGGAATAATTGTATACCCACATGAGATTCATGAAAAAATGAATGTACATAAATACACAACTTTATTCGGTGAAATTGCCATTAACTACTTCGTGTAGAACCGGATTAGACCCGCATAAGATTCATGAAAAAATGAATGTACATGCATACAACTTTATTTGGCGAAATCGCCATTGATTAACTCCTCCATGTAGAATGGGATTACAATTGAAGGTGGTAATACTCCCCCCTCCATATAGAAACGCTGCAAAACTTCGGAGATATACTCCTGCTGAGAAAGATAGAGTAAGCCTTTCAATCTATCTCTGAGTATTCTCATGCCAAGAATGTGATTTGCATCACCAAGATCTTTCATGTCAAAGCTGCCATGAAGACTTTGCTTCAATGAATCCAAGGCATGAGTGACCCTACCAGCAATCAGCATGTCATCAACATACAAAACCAAGATAATCAGGCTGCCATCTGCTGCCTTCTTGGTGTACAAGCAATGATCCACTTGACTTCTATGAAAGCCTTGGAACTGCATGAATGTATCAAACTTATGATACCATTCTCTTCGTGCTTGTTTCAGCCCATACAAACTCCTTTTGAGTTTACAAACCATTTTTTCTTTCCCTTGCTCAACAAACCCTTCAGGTTGCTGCATATATATGTCTTCATGAAGATCACCATGTAAAAACGCAATCTTTACATCCATCTGTATGAGTTCCATATCCTCAACTGCAACCAAGCCCAAAATGGTTCTCAATGTAGTCATCTTGACTACAGGAGAGAAAATTTCATCAAAGTCAATTCCATGCTCCTGCTTATACCCTTTTGCAACCAATCTTGCTTTGTACTTTGGTGAGGAACCAGAAGTGACCTTCATCTTGTAAACCCATTTGCATGGAAGGGTTTTCTGCCCTTTAGGCAACTGCACCAAGTCCCAAGTGCCATTTTTTTCAAGAGATTCCATCTCTGACAGCATGGCTTTATACCATTTCTTGTTGTCCTGTCTGTCCATTGCTTCCTTGAAGCAAGATGGTTCACCACAGTCTGTTAACATGACATAATCAGCCACATTAATTGCACCAAGAATAAACCTGTCAGGTTGTCTAGTAGCCCTAGATGATCTCCTAACTCAATAGTCATTGTTTGCTAGCTGTTCCTGCAAATTTCCATTTTCAACATACTGTTCTGACATTTCAGCCTACAAATCAGTATTAACAGCTGGATGTCCTGGCTGTTCCTGCACATGTAATGGCTCATTTTCATGGGCAATAGCTGGCTGATCATTTCCTGCATTTACAGATTCATTTACAGCAAGTATTTGCTGCTATACAGCGGACACATTTTGCTATCCAAAAGGTATTTCTTCTCGAAATACAACCATACAGACCTTCTCAGCCTTTTCGGGTTGTTTGTGCATGCGATCTTTCCCAGAGGTAACGTCATTGCTGCGTACTACTTTCCTTTTCTCGAGATCCCACAATTTATACCCCATTTCACCCTCGTCACCATATCCTAGGAAAATGCATTTACAGGACTTTAGCTCAAGTTTGCTGCGTTTTTCTTTACGAATGTGCACAAAAGCCTTGCAGCCAAACACTTTCAGATGAGCATATGAAGGTGGCTTGCCCGACCACCCTTCTTGGGGAACTCCCCCCCCCCCCTCCAAAGACCTGTTTGGTGACCGATTAATCGAGTGAACAGCTGTCATAACAACCTCTGTCCAAAAACCATGGGGTAATACAGCATGAGACAGCATCGTATGGACCTTATCTTGTATGGTCCGATTTATACACTCTGCAATTCCATTTTGGGGCGGATTATGAGGGGCAGTGAGCTCCCTCTTTATCCCTCTGCTGCCACAAAATGCCTGAAAGGCCTTGGATACATATTTCCCACCATTATCAAAGCGAGGACACTTAAGTGTCTTATCTGTGATTTTCAGCCAATGCCAAGAATTTTTTAAACTTATCAAGCACTTCATCCTTGCTATGAATAGGACAAGCCCATATTTTTCGTGTAGCATCATCGACAAAGGTGACAAAATATTTCTTTCCCCCTAAAGATAATCCTGGCATTTGACACACATCCGAATGTACTAACTCTAGCGGAGAAGATTTCAAAGAAAGAGACTTTTTATGTGACGTCTGTGCATGTTTGCCATAAATGCAATGATCACAATGCTCAAAATCAGCATAACAAAGACAAGGCAAGAACCCCAAACGAGAAAGCGCGTTCATTCATGTTTGACTCATGTGTCCCAACCAGCCATGCCACAAAGAAACGCTTGGCTACTCGGCCACGGCAACAACATGGTCCGGATACAAAGTATCACTCTTGCAACCTCTGGCAATAACCCTAGATCCCTTACAGATTTTCCATTTTCCATCACCAAAGGTGGTATGAAAACCATCATCATCTAGCTGCCTTGTGCTAATCAAGCTCTTCTTGAACTAAGATACATGCCGTACATGCTGAAGTGTAAAGACAGAGCCATGCTGAAATTGTAACTGCACACTACCAATACCTGCAATCTCACATGCATAGTTGTCCCCAAGATGGACAACACCATGTCGGCCCCCTGTATAGGCAGAAAACCACTCACAATGAGGAGTGACATGAAAGGAAGTACTTGAATCAAGAATCCAAGTATGCACGTCATCATCTGTATCTACAAGTAAAGCATGTGCACCAAAGAGTGAAGAGACAGAGTATGTCACTCCCACTGTCATTGTCATGAGTGACTACATTCACCTCTTCAATTTTTACACTACTCTTCTTAGGCTGAATGTCCTTCTATTCCTTGCTATCATCTGTCTTCTTACCTTTTCCTTTCTCTTTCTTCCATTTGTCGCAATCACGTTTAAAGTGACCCTTCTTGCCACAATGATGGCATTCAACATCTTTGCCACATGATTTATTGCGTCCCTTGCCATCATATTTACCCTTTTGTTGTGATCTGCCCCTAGTATGCAAAGCACTGGAAGACTTACTGGATACATTGTTCTGCTAATTCATCTCTTCCATAAGTAGAGCACTCTCTACATCAACATACAAAATGTTGGGAATAAAGGGCCATCGTGCCTTTTATATGTGCACGGGTGTGAACGCACCCTTAGCACACTTGTACTTTCATATATATCTATCTAAAAACCTAAAGTGGGACACACTCCAATTGTACCCAAGAACATCTTGCATCTCTCGTTCTCACTCGCTGCTGTTGCTCACGTGTTTGCTCTTTACCTGACATTTCATCGCTGGACATTGCATCTCCGCAGCGCATCACTCACTTCAAACTGGTATCAGAGCTTCGGCTAAGGTGTTCGCGCTTCTCGCAGTCCGTGCAGAGCTTCGGTTAAGGTGTTCGTGCTTCTCGCAGTCCACAGGTCACGTTTTTCAGCCAGGCGACATTTCCCAGGTTGCGCGCAGGTCAGTCAGTCATTTTCTGGTCAGCTCGTCACTGTTCTTGGACAGTGTGCAGTCAGGCGTGCAGTTCCAGGCAGCGTGCAGGTCAGGCGCAGGTCAGAAGTGACGTGTTTTGCACAGGCGCTGGTCACGCAGGTCACGCCAGGTCAGTTCGTGACTTTCCAGGCCACGTGCAGCTGGCGGCAGGTCAAAACACTGGCGGCAGGTCAAAACACAGCAGTCGTCACGTTACGGGACAGTTTTCGTCAAATTTCTCTTGCAAAATTTTTTAATTTTCAAAGGTTTACTGCAAGCTGCCCCCTTTGCCCACTAACGGGAGTTCGCGCGTGTAAGCACAGTTCTGTATTTTGGGCAAATTTGAGCCACAAATTTGGGGATTTGTCCAGATTTGACATGAGCAAGACACACAGTGAGATTCTGTCTCAGAAATTGCAGGAATTTGTGACATTTTGCCTCCGAAATTTGGGGCTTTTCATGTACATGTTAAAATTGGGCTGAAATTGACCCAATTTCTTGACATTGATGCACATTGGACCTTGTGCAATTTGGGGCTTTTGCTGTTTGAGCAAAATTTGTGCGCAAATTGGTCATTTTATGTACATGCAGGTTTAATTTCATGCAATTTGGCACCCGACACTTGAAAAATTTGGGGGTTTTGCTGAAATTGCTTCATTTTGGCAAAATTGGTCTACTCTATGCATGTCAGAGACAGTGCAGATGTATGGTTGATGTTTTGAGCACAAAACTTTGGGGCTTTTGACCGTGCGGGTCAAATTTTATGCCCGTGGGTGCATGTACAGCAGAAATTGCAGCTAAAATTTGGGACTTCTCATGTAATGTGATGTATTTGTCCTTGGAACATCTGTCATCAGTTGTGGAGTGCTGTAGCACAACATTTGGTGCTTCTGAAAATTGATTTGCAGATCTGAAATTTCTGCTTTTAACTGGTACTTATTGCTGGTTGGTACTTGTTTGTACCTTGGTCACTTGTTTGACAGTTTGGGCTTGCATTTGCTGAATTTGTGGTCATATTTTGGACTGAAAATCATGGCTGGCAGCAGCGATAGCAGCCATCTTATGCACATCAAGAAACTTGAGGGTGCACATAATTTTGCAGTGTGGCAAAAGCAATGCTACAATATCCTGTTGCAGAAGGAGCAGGCTAAGCCGATCAAGGCCAAAGGGGTAAAGCCCGCAGATGTGAAACAAGATGACTGGGATGAGTTGAACGAGCTTGCACGCTCGACCATTGAGCTATCTGTCTCTGATGCTCTGCTGTTTAACATAGAGGGTTTGGACACTGCCTATGCCATTTGGACTAGACTGGAGGAATTGTATGCTCAGAAGAGTGCAGCTAGTAAGGTGTATTGGCTAAAAAAGCTTATGGATTTGCGGATGAAAGAAGGAACTGCTATGTCAAATCATCTGAGTGAATTCAACTCAATTTTCAGCCAGCTGGTTGCTTTGAAGTTTGTCATTGATGACGAGTTTAAAGCTACCTTTCTGCTTTGCACTCTACCAGAGAGTTGGGATACATTCAGGACTGCCTTGAGTAACTCGAATGCTATGCTTATGTATTCTGACGTGGAAAGCTCTTTGCTTATGGAAGAGATGAATAGGCAAAATAATGCATCAAGTAAGTCATCTAGTGCCTTGCATACCAGGGGCAGATCACAGCAGAAGGGAAAATCTGATGGCAAGGGTCGCAGCATGTCTCGCGGCAAGAATGTGGAATGCCACCACTGTGGCAAGAAGGGTCACTTCAAACGTGACTGTTACAAGTGGAAGAAAGAGAAAGGGAAAGGCAAGAAGACAGAGGACAGCAAGGAAGAGAAGAAAGAGAGCCAGCCCAAGAAGAGCAGTGTCAAGATCGAAGAGGTGAATGTAGTCACTCAGGACAGTGGCAGTGGGAACAATGTACTCTTCGTGTCTTCATGTTTTGATGCCCATGCATTGGTTGCCGATTCGGCTGATGACATGCATACCTGGATTTTAGATTCGGGTGCCTCCTTTCATGTCACCCCTTACAGAGATTGGTTTTCCGATTATACAGGCGGTCGACATGGTGTTGTCCATCTCAGGGACAACTCAGCATGTGATATTGCAGGCATTGGCAGTGTGCAGCTTCAGTTTCAGCATGGTTCTGTCTTTACTCTTCAGAATGTTCGTCATGTACCTGAGCTCAAGAAGAGCTTAATCAGTACCGGGCAGCTAGATGATGATGGTTATCATACCACATTTGGCGATGGAAAATGGAAGATCAGTACAGGATCTAGAGTCATTGCCAGGGGTTCAAAGAGTGATACTCTGTATCCTCTTCATGTATCTAGTGTGCGTGACCATGTTGTCGCAGTAACCGAGCAGCCAAGTGTTTCTTTGTGGCATGGCCGGTTAGGACACATGAGTCAAACAGGAATGAAAGTTCTTTCTCGTTTGGGTTACTTGCCTTGTCTCTGTTATGCTGATTTTGAGCATTGTGATCATTGTGTCTATGGTAAGCATGCGCAGACATCTCATAAGAAATCTCTTTCTTTGAAATCTTCACCTCTAGAGTTAGTACATTCAGATGTATGTCAGATGCCAGGATTGTCTTTGGGGGGGAAGAAGTACTTTGTCACCTTTGTCGATGATGCTACACGGAAGGTATGGGTTTACCCCATTCGTAGCAAGGATGAAGTACTTGACAAGTTTAAAAACTTCTTGGCATTGGTTGAAAATCAGACTGATAAGACACTTAAGTGTCTTCTCTCTGACAATGGTAGGGAATATGTGTCCAAGGCCTTTCAGGCATTTTGTGACAGCAAAGGGATAAAAAGGGAGCTCACTGCCCCTCATAATCCACCCCAGAATGGAGTTGCAGAGCGTATGAATAGGACTATACAAGATAAAGTCCGTACTATGCTGTCTCATGCTGCATTACCCCATGGTTTTTGGGCAGAGGCTGTTATGACAGCCGTTCACTTGATCAATCGGTCACCAAACAGGTCTTTGGGGGGGGGAGTCCCTCAGGAAGCGTGGTCGGGCAAGCCACCTTCTTATGCTCATTTACGAGTGTTTGGCTGCGAGGCTTTTGTGTACATTCGTAAGGAAGACCGCAGCAAACTTGAGCCAAAGTCCTGTAAATGCATATTCCTA
Organism: Lygodium microphyllum; assembly: GCF_053477565.2. NCBI lineage: Eukaryota > Viridiplantae > Streptophyta > Polypodiopsida > Schizaeales > Lygodiaceae > Lygodium > Lygodium microphyllum. The sequence continues at coordinate 113,263,539 of NC_141163.1, forward strand.
GGATATGGTGACGAGGGTGAAATGGGGTATAGATTGTGGGATCCCATGAAAAGGAAAACAGTGCGCAGCAATGATGTTATCTTCCGGGAAGGTCGCATGCATAAACAGCCCGAAAAGACTGAGGAGGTTCATAGGGTTGTATTCCGGGAAGAAGTACCTTTTGGACAGCAAAATGTGCCCACTGTACAGCAGCAAATACCTGCTGTAAATGAACCTGCGAATGCAAAAAATGATGCTGGAAATGATCAGCCAGCCATTGCCCATAATGATGAGCCACTAAATCTGCAGGAACAGCCAGGACAGCAAGCTGTTAATGTTGATTTGCAGGCTGAAATGCCAGGACAGCAAGCTGTAAATGATAATATGCAGGCTGAACAGCCAGCAAACAATGATCATTGGGTTAGGAGATCGTCTAGGGCTACTAGACAGCCCGACAGATTCGTTCCTGGTGCAAATAATGTGGCTGATTATGTCATGATCACTAACTGTGGTGAGCCGTCATGCTTCAAGGAAGCAATGGACAGACAGGACAGCAAGAAATGGTATAAAGCCATGCTGTCAGAGATGGAATCTCTTGAGAAAAACGGCACTTGGGACTTGGTGCAGTTGCCTAAAGGGCAGAAAACGCTTCCATGCAAATGGGTTTATAAGATGAAGGTCACTTCTGGTTCCTCGCCAAAGTACAAAGCCACATTGGTTGCTAAGGGGTACAAGCATGAACATGGAGTTGATTTTGATGAGATCTTCTCTCCTGTAGTCAAAATGACTACATTGAGAACCATTTTGGGCTTGGTTGCAGCTGAAGATATGGAGCTCATACAGATGGATGTAAAGACTGCATTTTTACATGGTGATCTGCATGAAGACATATATATGCAGCAGCCTGAAGGGTTTGTGGCTAAAGGCAAAGAGAAGATGGTATGTAAGCTCCAACGGAGTTTGTATGGGCTGAAGCAAGCACCAAGAGAATGGTATCATAAGTTTGATACATTTATGCAGTCTCAAGGTTTTCAAAGAAGTCAAGTGGATCACTGCTTGTACACCAAGAAGGCCGCAGATGGCAGCCTAATTATCTTGGTTCTGTATGTTGATGACATGCTGATTGCTGGCAGGGATACTCATGCCTTGGATTCGTTGAAGCAAAGTCTTCACGGCAGCTTTGACATGAAGGATCTTGGTGATGCAAATCACATTCTTGGCATGCGAATACTCAGAGATAGGTCCAAAGGATTACTCCTTCTATCTCAACAGGAGTATGTCTCTAAGGTTTTGCAACGTTTCAATATGGAGGGGGGGAAACCAATTGGTGTTCCATTGCCTCCATATGTGAAACTCAGTGCAGAGGACAGCCCTACATCTGATGATAAGAAGGCTGAAATGGCCAAGATTCCATATGCTTCAGCTGTTGGCAGCTTGATGTATGCTATGGTTGCTACACGTCCTGACATTGCCTTTGCAGTGGGAGTGGTTAGCAAATATATGGCAAACCCTGGTAAAAAGCATTGGAAAGCAGTGAAAGGTATTATGAGATACCTCAAAGGCACAAGTGATTTGTGCATCTGCTTTGGAAAGCAGAAAGCATCTGTCGTTGGCTTTACGGATGCAGACTATGCTGGTCATGCGGACTGTAGAAAGTCCACTTCTGGGTATGTGTTTACCTTCACAGGAAGAGCAGTCTCTTGGATCTCCAGGCTACAGAAGTGTGTTGCATTGTCTACTACAGAGGCAGAGTATGTGGCTGCTACTGAGGCATGCAAGGAGGCTTTATGGCTTTCACGTCTGGTGGGAGATCTTGGCATTACAGAGTTACCCGTTCTTCATTGTGATAGTCAGAGTGCTATCATGCTAGCACGGAATCCCGTCTTTCATGCAAAGACGAAGCACATACAGGTGAAGTATCACTTCATCAGAGATGTACTTGACAGCAAGAGCATTGAGCTTGTCAAAGTGCATACAGATGATAATCCTGCAGATCTTCTCACGAAAGGTCTTCCAGCAGAGCGGTTTGCTCATTGCCGACAGATGATGGGAGTTGGATAGATATATGTATTTCAGCTTTGTACATACTTAGACTTAGCTGATTCTTTTCTCCTCTTAAAGCACATTGCCTTTAGGTGGGAGATTGTTGGGAATAAAGAGCCATCGTGCCTTTTATATGTGCACGGGTGTGAACGCACCCTTAGCACACTTGTACTTTCATATATATCTATCTAAAAACCTAAAGTGGGACACACTCCAATTGTACCCAATAACATCTTGCATCTCTCGTTCTCACTCGCTGCTGTTGCTCACGTGTTTGCTCTTTACCTGACATTTCATCGCCAGACATTGCATCTCCGCAGCGCATCACTCACTTCACAAAAGGATCACATTAGAATTGCTCATAGCAATCCTGAATATATCCCAACTCTCTGGTAGAGTGCAAAGCAAGAAAGTAGCCTTAAATTCCTCATCAAACATGAACTTCAAGGCAATCCGCTCGCTGAAAATGGAGTTAAACTCACTCAAGGGAGTAGGCATTGATGTACCTTCTTTCATATGCAAATCCATAAGCTCTTTCAGCCAATACACTTTGCTTGCAACACTCTTCTATGCATACAGTTCTTCCAATCTAGTCCATATAGCATATGCAAAATCCAAACCTTCAATGTTGAAGAGCAAGGCATCAGAAATCAATAACTCTATGGTTGAGCGTGCAAGCTCATTCAACTCATCCCAATCGTCCTAATCCATGTCCGTAGGCTTTGCCTCTTGGGTTTTGATCGGCTTTGCCTGCTTCTTTTGTAAGACGATATTATAGCACTGTTTTTGCCACACTGCAAAATTATGTGCGCCTTCAAGCTTCTTTATGTGCATCAGATTACTGCTGTCATTGCTGCCAGCCATGATTTTCAGCCCAAATGTAACAAAAAAAACAGCAAATGCAGACGCAAACTGTCACCCAAGTGACCAAGGTAGAAACAAGTACCAATCAGCAATAAATGACCATGCAGAAATACAGATTTCAGATCTGTATTTCAATTTTCAGAAGCACCAAACCATGTGCTACAGCATTATCCAACTGATTACAATTGTTCCAAGGGCATGTGCATCACATTACATGAGAAATCCCAAAATTTCAGCTGCAATTTCTATTGTACATGTACACACGGGCATAAAATTTGACACGAACAATCAAAAGCCCCAAAATTTTGTGCTCAAAGCGTCAAACACACATCTGCATTTCCTCTGTCATGCATAGGACAATCCAATTTTGCCAAAATAAAGCAATTTCAGCAAAACCCCAAATTTTACAAAGTGTTGATGTTCAAATTGCACGGTATTCATCCTGCATGTACATAAAATGACCAAATGCTGCACAAATTTTGCCCAAACTGCAAAAGCCCCAAATTGCACGGGGTCCAATGTGCCTCAATGTCTAGAAAATGGATTAATTTCAGCCCAATTTGCGCATGTACATTAAAAGCCCCAAATGTCGGGGACAAAATTTCTTGGCCAAGATTACACGAAATTTGGAAGTTGTGCCTCCACGTGTGAACATCTATCAGTGGGAAAAAGGAATTTCAAGACGAAATTGATTTTGTCGAAAATTATGTGGGTCCCCTACGTGTCGCCCGTCACGCATCGCGTCGTCAAATCGCCTGCCAGAAAGTCGCCGCGTCAGCTGGTCGTCGTGCAGTCGCCCCCGTCGCCTGTTCGCGAGTCAATCGTGGGGCCCCTGTCATGAAGCCCCCCCCCCTCCCCCGGGTCATTCTACAAGTCGACAATCGTGTGGTCGCCTATCAACAAAGCCTGCTGGCGTCGTGGTCCACGCTGGACCCCCAACCAAGCGTCTGCCCGTTACGCTTGCACCCGAGTGTCCCGTCAGTCACTGTTGGTCGTCGCCTTGCTGGTCAGCTCATTTCATCACCTACCGTCGCCTCTTCACGACCTGTCGCACCCCGTCCAATAGTCCATTGACTTCAACTTCGTCAGTCCTGTCGCCCACGATGCTTGTAGCCCAACCTGCAACTCCGACTCTACCATTGACTTCTGCAAGACTGATGGAGTGTTGAGCACCTAGGCTCTGATACCAGTTTGTAGGGACCAATTGAGCACGACGATCGAGACAGACTGTCTAACGCGCAATGAGAGACAGAGTGTGCGCGAGAGGGAGCAAAGTAGAGAGTGAGCACGTTTTTAGATACAATGACGAGTGTGTACCTTTAGGTTTTTAGATAGATATATATGTGTAAGTACAAGTGCTAAGGGTGTGCTCACACCCGAGCACATTTAAAGACACGAGGCCTTTATTCCCAACAAAAAGAGACTGAACACTAGAAAAGCATAGCCTAAAAAGTTTCAAAATACTCAATAAGAAAGATCATATAAAAGCCTATCCAATGCTTTCAAGACAAGGCTGTCAAAAGAGATTGGCCCACAAATCTTCTAAAGCATAATCATCAAAAACATTGGCCCCAGAAGTAGGCACGTTGAGGGAATTCCAAACAGTCCAAAGTGTCCAAAAGCGCACCAAAGAAAAGAAAGTCACATAGGAATTCAACCTGACTGGGCAAAAGCCAAAGAGCTAAAAGAGCTTGCCAAATCCAAAAGAAGGAAAATGGAGTCTGAGAGCAAAAAACATGAGTAAGCCCCTATGAACAAGGACAGTTCCAAAACATGTATGGAGAGGTCTCATTCATAGCATTACATCTATCCCCTGTTTGTGGCTTGAAAATGCAACGCATCATCCGATTGAAAGTGACACAAGCATTCGCAAGCCCAAAAGGCTTAACGAGAAACTCATATAGCCCAAAAGATGTTTTGAAATGTGTCTTACACACATCCTCGCGTCTAATACGTATTTGATGATACCCACTTTTCAAATCTACACGGCTGAATATGACCGCCCCTTACAATCTCTTCATAACATAATTGATCCAAGGTATCGAAAAGCGATTATTTATCCTAATCTTATTTAGGGCATGATAATCAATGCACATACGCCATGAATCACCCTTTGTTTGCACCAAAGCATTGGATTAAAAAAAGAAGATGAGCTGGGTTGAATCAACCCTTTTTCTAATAACTCATTCACTTAACTCATAATCTCCTATTAGGCTGCATAGACTCTATAAGGTGGCTTAGTAGGTAGGCTACTTCCAAGGATAAGATCTATGCCATAATCTTCTGGTCTTTAAGAGGTAGCTGCCTTGGAAGCAACTGAGCGAAGCAATCAACATACATTTTGAGAAATGGCATGCAATCCTTCTCTAACTTAGACATGTTCCCAACATTCTCATTATCGTCTTTATCCTTGGTAAAAACCAAGTACGCTAAAAGATAATTTTAAATTACTTTAGAAATGACAGTTGCAGATACAACACGGAAAGATTCACCTTTCAACTTTACATCAAGTATAAGAATCTTTTCCTTTTGTTGAATAGTGATCTTTTTTGCACGAGAATCAATTACTGCATGCATAAGGTAACACCATGGGATACCAAGCAATATATCACAACCCTTAAGTGAAGCAATGAAGAACTTTTTGCTATCCATATATCCCTGTATATGCAACCGCAGCTTTTCAATGAGCAGTGTGGCGGGCTCTACATGGCCTTTATATGCCATTTCAACTTTCCCCATGGATCCCATCTCATCCTCTCTGATGCCTAGACAGACTACCATGTCAACAGAGATGTGTATCATTATCAAAGAAAACCAATGCATGTTGATTACTAATTTTGCCCCATACTCTACAAACTCAGTAAAATCATCATTGGATTGATCACTAATAACATTGGCACCAATCCCACTAAAGTTTTGGACTTCTTTCCTTTAGAATCTCCCTAATTTTCTGATTTTCCAAGTTGCTACCTATTAGGATAGTCCCTTGCAATGCGACTCTTCTATTCACAAATAAAACATTTATTTGTTGTCATCAATTCCCTACATTGTGACAATATTTTTTAGCCCTTTTTTTGTTGTTTTGGCCTCTTTTCAAGCTGATTTTCAGAATTGCCCCTTTTCTCAATCTTAAACAACTTTTTATTCAACTTTTCGCCACTCTCTAAGAAGCCCGAATTCTTCCCATACAGCAAAGCATCGACTGTAGGTGAAGTCTCTATGAGTTGAGACATTCTAGACACGGTGGATTTATGCAAAAATCCTTGATTCCTTTGGACAACCCATAAACATATTTTTCCACTTGCTCATGAAGGAGTAAAGGACAATAAGAAGTAATAGGCAGCAATGCATCCCAAAACTTCTTATTATATTGCTCCAAATTCTCACATTCCTTAGCATCCAGCTTATTCCAAGTTGTTAAGATCTTCACCTCAAAGGTCCTTGTCAACCAATTCCATGCAAACATTTGCTTGAATTGTACCCACGTTGACAGTGCTATACCTTGCATCAAAAGAGTGGACCATCAATGTAATGCATTCCCTTTCAAGAAAGTGACTGCCTTTCAAATCTTCGAGGACTCGGTGAAGTTCCCACTAAATAGGCTGCATCAAACTATTGAATGAAAGTCAAAGCTTTCAACCTATCTTGAGAACTACTGAAGGACTCAAACTTCACTTCTTTTCCACCCTCATCATAGTCTTTTGCTGCCCCTTTGGGTGTCAAGTCTGTTGGGATGAGCGCATATCTTGGGTTCTGACCTTAGTCACTGTAACAAGACCATCGTACAAGACCTGTCGAATGAAGTGGAACCAAACATCTATATGTTTGGTACGTGTGTAACCAGCCTTTCTCCTCGAATAGGGTGGTAAATAACATGATTAAGCACTATTTACAGCGATTAACAAATTCATAAAACTCAAATGCACACTTTACCATATAATCTTGGACGTTGGACACCTTGTTGGCCCCAAAACTGACGCCCCTTTTGGTATTTATTTAACTTAATTGAAAAAGAAGTTGATGTACAATGGAATTCTCCCAATCCCTTTCGGTATTCCAACTCCCCTTGCTGTCCAAAATGACCAACAAGTCTTCAATCTAATTTGCCCCTTGATTCGGGCAATCAATTGGCCTTCACGCGCTTTGATGGAGATGAAAAATGCCCCAAATTCAAAAATTTGTCAGTCCCTCCACTTGAATAGGCTAAAAACAGCTTCAGCCTTGTTGAATCCAAGTCTTGGAGCCTCCAATTTTTGACATGCTTCCCAAGGTTGTTGCTAAAGCATAATTTCTGCTGCAGATTAGGGTTTACATCTGAAATTTCTCAATCTCTGGTGATCTCAATGCTGTAATCTTTGGAGCAAGGCTTTTGGAGCAAGGCTGTAGAAAGGCTAGGAGATGAGAGAGAATGCTGAGAAGAGAGAAAATTCAGACTTTCTTCAAAAAGAACTGAAGAAAATCTATCATTTACTGCTAGTGCCCTGTCTCAACAACTTGTAGATGCAAAGAACTAAAGAAATTTGGTCATTTACTATTCATGGCTTGTCTCATCAGCCTATAGATACTATCACCTACTGTTGATTGGTCTTCTCCTGCCCCTGGCTGTCTCAGAAGGTCCTCCAATGGCTGCAAATCAGACCAGCAGCATCTCCTCCCTCTCTCTTGCAAGCTGAATACACTTTAAAAATGCCTCTCTTCAACCTCTAAAGACGTTTTTCAGCATTGCATGGGCATTTTTTACAAGTGGCAACCTTCCCAAATGGTTTTTTCAGCATTATCCATAATTAAACATTAATTTTTAGTCTTTAAATACTGAAAATTAATCTGATAAATATTTCGGTGCCCCAAAAAATAATCTGACTAGCCAATAATTAAATTGGCTAGGCAACTTCCATTCTCGAGTGTCTCTGCACGATCTTTGAACATTAGATTGGCGTTAGGTACCATTAAACGCCACTTCCCTAGTGTCACCAACTAACACTTATAGCCAAATGAATAACCTAGGCCAACAACTGGCACCAGATACCGCCAAGTACATGTGTAGCATGACTTATAGCAACTTTTGCCTTTGACATCCGTGATTTCCTCGGATCTCGGGCTCGTAAATTTACTCTAACCCCAGTTACACCTCACATGTGCAACATTTACTTAACCATATGATTAAAAATTAATCCACATGTTAAGTGAGGTTTCAAAAATACATGTCCTCATGACAACATATATGAAACATGGCATTCTCAGTCAGACATGCTACACTCTGGCTATTACAACTAAGCACTAGAGTATGGAAAGAGAGACCAAAATCCAAGACCAAACGGCCAAGCCAAATAGCTTCCTCAGAAGCTTCTGTGGCTGAAATATATTCAGCCTCTGTAGTACTCAATGCCACATTTTTCTACAACCTTGAACACCAAGAAATAGCCCCACCAACCAAAGTAAAGACATACCCACTGGTAGATTTGTCAAGATCTTGTACCATGTCCGAATCACAGAATCCCTACAACTCTAGTGCACCCTTTCCATAGCATATACACTTCTCTTGTGTATATTTTAAGTATCTAAAGATACATTTCATTGCTTCCCAATGTGACTTACTAAGGTTAGACATGAATCTACTAACAACTCCCACTGCATGATCAATGTCAAGGCGAGTTGCAACCATGGCATACATCAAAGAACCACAAGCTGAAGCATAACGTATGTCCTTCATAGCACTAGCAGCTGTATCATCCTTTGGGCAATCAGCTTTGCTAAGCTTTGTATGTGGCGGTAAAGGCACACCAAGAGGCTTAGCATCAGCCATATTAAATCCGTCAAGTACATTGTCGAGATACTTGTCCTGTGAGAGAAACAACAAGTGCTACCCTCTATCTCTTTTAATCCACATGCCTAGAATGTGTTCAGTTGCCCCCAAATCTTTCATTGAGAAGGCTAAACTCAGCTGCCTTTTAAGAGCATTCAAAATACTCTTGTGCGTTCCTGCAATCAGCATGTCATCCACATATAAGACCAACACAATAAGGCTTCCATCATCAACTTTTTAAGTGTACAAGCAATGATCTGCATGGCCATGTTAAAATCCACGACTGAGCACAAAAGTATCAAACTTTTTAAACCACTATCTAGGGGCTGGTTTCAACCCATATAAGCTGCATTTCAGCTTACAAACTGAATGCTCTTTCCTTGGAATAGCAACACATTCGGGTTGTTTCATGTACAACTCTTCATCCAGGTCACCATGAAGAAAAGCAGTCTTCACATCCATCTGATCCAACTCTAAATCCAAGAATGCAATGAGAGCAAACAAAACATCTTCACCACTAGTGAAAAAACCTCCTGGAAGTCTATGCCTTCCTTCTATGTATGTGTATAGCCCTTAGCAACCAAATGTGGCATGTACTTGGGCTTTCCCATCAATACGTTTCACCTTGTAAACCCATTTGTTAGGGATAGCTTTTCTATCCTTGGGCAAAGGTAAAAGCTCCCATGTGTTATTTGCATACAAGGACTTTATCTCTTCCTGTATAGCAAGCTTTCACTTTCTCTTGTTTTCACATGACTATGCCTCTCTAAATGTCAAAGGCCCACCTTCATCAATCAATAAAATGCAATCCAAAGATAGTTGAAACCTCTGTGGCGCCGCCTTCTGACACATGTAGACCTTCTTCCCCAATGATCTATATTGTTAGGCAATGGGCTTACATACTCTCGTATGTGCAGACCATCACCTAGTGGCTTATTTTCAACATTTTCTTGCTGCTGTAACCTGTTTTCAGCATATTCTTCTTGCTGTCCTATTCCATTCTGTGCATCTATTTGCTGTCCATTATCTTCTGGCTGTAGCACAAAAGGCTGCTGCTCATTTTCAACATCAAAAGGGAACAAAATCTTCAACTAATGGTTGCTGAATGGTTGGCTGTAGCACAAAAGGCTGTTGCTCATTTTCCACATCAAAAGGAAACAAAATCTTCAACTAATGGTTGTTGAATGGTTGGCTATTCACGTTGAAATTTGACCTTCTTTTTGTCATGGTCGCTCTATGTTGCATTTTTCAGCAACTTTGCCTCATTAAATACTACGTCTTTGTTGCATACTATCTTCCTATCCTGAGGAAGCCAAACTCTATAACCCATCTCTCCCTCATCTCCATGTCCCATGAAGTTGCCCTTGATGGATTTCATGTCTAGTTTTGTCCTCTGATTTACAAGAACATGCACAAAGGCATCACAACCAAAGACTGGCAAATGGTCATATGAAGCAAGTTTGCCAGATCGAACCTCCTCAGGAATCCCATTTTCCAATGCACGATTGGGAGAGCAATTGCATACATAAACTACAATCTTAAGAGCCTCTCCCCACATTTGCTGTTGCGGGAGATTAACTTGTGGACAACATGCATCTAACTCTCTCACAAAGTGTGTGATTATATATTTCACCCACACCATTTGATGCAGGATTATAAGAGGCTGTCAACTTCCTCTTAATGCCATACATCTCACAAAACTTTTTGAACTCATTAGAGACATACTTGCCCCCATTATCCATTCTTATAGCTTTTAACTTAACCCCTTTTTGTGTGGTAGCAAAAGCATGAAACCTTTTAAAGATATCCAATACTTTCTTTTTGCTCTTTAACACACACACACACCCAACTTTCTATTGAAATCATCAATAAAAGTGACAAAGTATCGTGCACCCCCATATGAAATAACAAGCATAGTGCACACATCAAAGTGCACTAAATCAAGAGCATTTGACTTCTTAGCGACACCAGAGTAATAAGGAGACTTCACATGTTTTTCATATATGCAATCATTACAAAAATCGAGGCCATAGCCTTTTACATCAAATCTCCCTAAAGAGGAGAGAACCTGAAGGCCTTTCTGGCTCATATGGCGAAGTCTTTTGTACCAAAGCTCCATTTGTGATTGAACTTCAGCCACAGCCAAAAACTTGCCATGTAATGCTTTACAATGCAAATACTATAGAGTCCCCGTTTTGCTACCTTTAACAATCAGCATAGAGCCCTTGTGGACCTTCCAAGATCCACTACCAAAGGTAGAAAAATATTATCTTGTATCAATCTATCCAACTACAATAGGCCTTTCTTTATAAGAGGTACATATTTGACATCTTGTAAAATCAACTCTTGGCCGTTTTTAAGGGCCATGTGAATGGTACCTACACCCTTTATCTCACATGCATAGTTGTTGCCCAAGTAAACCTTGCCTAGGCAACTTGCAGTGTATTCTGAAAATGACTACAAAGAGGAAGTAACATGAAAGTAGACACTTATCCATGACTGGGGACAACCCATCATGAGCTGAAAGTAAGGCATCAATCACCTCCTTTTTGGTGATGTGCATATCACCTGCTATTGCTATAACATCTACATCATTACATGAGACTGTAACAAGTATCTCTTCAGTATCAAAGTGTTTTTCTATGACCACACTAGATGCAACATTTGCTTTTGCATCTTCTTTTGAGGAAGAGTCGTCATCATCTTTCTTGCCATCCTTCTTTTTCTTTCCTTGCTGTTTCTTTCCTTCTTGCTCTTTCTCGTAGAGCCGACAATCGAGCTTTTTATACTCTTTATGCCCACATTGATAGCAAGAACATCCTATTGTTTGCCCTTGCTTTTACTCCTGCTTTTGCCTTTATTTCTTGAATTACCCCTCTTCTCTAACCCGCCTCTAAGATGATAGACTAAACCACTGCTTTCTCCACTGGACTTTCTTCTTATCTCCTCATTGAGAATAGAGCCCTAACACCATCAAAGGTTAAAGCAAGGTTGTTGCTTAATGAAACCACCAAAGACTCCCGGCTATTAGGCAAAGTCATCAAAATAGCCTTCAATTTATCATTGAAGGACTCCAAACCAAAGTCTTGCAGTTGACTTAAAATCCCTGTGAAAACACTCAAATGGTTCGATGCTGATTTAGACTCATCCAACTCCATGTTTACAAGCTTGTGCATAAGATGCACTTGATTCATTGGAGTGGTATTTTCATAAGTGCCCATTAATTTTTTTCATATGGCATAAGCCCTATCAAGATGCTTAATGTCTGTAAGTACATCATCAAACACAGCCATTTTAATGTATGCAATGGCCGGCTTGTTGAGTCTAGCCCAATCCTCAATTGTCATAGTTGCAAGCTTGGTTTCCAAGAGAGCATTATCACAATCCTTGAGATACAAAATGCCTTGCATCCTATCCTTTCACAAATCAAAGCTAGTCCCATCAAATCTCTTGATTTCAAGAAGGGATTAAATGTCACTGCTACTAGAAGCATTAGTGGTCATTATTCAGCAAAGTGCCAAGTACCAATGCTGTATTTTATGATAGTAAACTACAAGCTGAATACTCAACTAATTTCAACCCAAAATTTCAGAAAATAAGAGCAAGATTTGATCCAAATACATGTACAGCAGTAGAAAGAATGACTTTTATCAATATAACTGAGATTTCAACAAACATTCCATGCATCCACCACTGCAAGGTGACTTCCACTTCAGCAATATCACCAAAAATACATTTGCAACAATCCCAAATCTGCAAATGATCACTAAGACTACTCCAGCATGAATATTCAGCAATACATCAACTCAATAGGAGCTATCTAACATGTGTAATGTATACATATGTGCCCAAAAGCACTTTTGATATACAAAAAACACCAAATTTCTTTGCAATTTCTTCAAAATCTCAAGAGTGGAAAATAATGAACTCGAATTTCACTACTTACGGCACCAAGATTGCTTTAGCAATGTCCCCAATGTTCATTTCACACATCAATTTTACCAAAATTCATAAATTTCAGCAAAATCCCCAAAATTTCACTGACCAATCTGCCACAATTGCATTAGTACATGTTCGTAAGAGCATAAAATAGGCAAATTCTGCAAAACTTTGCAAAAGCACCAAATTTCTCAAGTCCAAATGTGCACCAATGTCGGCAAAATTCAGCTCAACTAAGAAAAATTTCACTAATACATGAAAAGCCCCAAAATTTTCAAGGCTAATGTGCACAATTCTTGCAATGTTTGGGTCCAATGTCACTATGTATAAACAGCATCAAATCTAGGAAAACCCCCGAATTTTTGAGCACAAATATGCACAAATTTGAGAACTATGCTTGTGTGTATCAACCCCCGTCAATGAGAAGGGAGCTTGATTGCAGAAATTTAAAAAATTGACGAAAAATGCCTGAAATGTGACGAAAATGCCAGTCGTTGACCTGTCGCCTACCTGCGATTAACTGCCAAGTTGTCGCATGGTCCTTCTACGGACACCTACTGACCCGTTGCACACGCCTGCTACTACGCTGGCCTAGAAAAGCTACAATTGACCAACCTCACCTGTCACCTGGTCAAGAGGAATGCATGCTGCCCCTCGATTAAATCAAAGGTGAACATGCACACTAAGTTGACTCATACTGTCCTCAAGAAGCGTGCACACTCTTGCCACAGCTCTAATACTAGTTTGTTGGGATGAGCACACAATGAAATGCGAGTCAAAAATGGAGCAAGAGTAGCCTTGAGAGTGAGAGTGAGAGTGAGAGAATCCCAAGATGAGTGTACCAGCAAGTCACGATACACAAAGAATAAAATGTATTTATATGTTAGATTACAAATAAGGGTGTGTTCACACCCATATAAGTTTATACACACGAAGATTAAGGGACTTTACACCCAACAAAGTTGTCATACACTGGCTACTACAAAAAGGGTGCATTTGCCGAATTTACATCCAAACCAATGCCAAACAAAGCATTTGCATTACCAACATTCATCCTTGAGCCCCATTAGCATTCAGAGGTGCAAATGAAGTACCAAGCATGCTACTTTGTGCCCCAAGCATCAAGCCAATGCTGCCATACATAAGGTTTTGCATATTTCTAGTCATACCCGAATACATTGGACCATGCACACCATGCATTGGTTGCTGCATACCATAGGGATTTGTGCCATGCATTCTCGTATGTGATCCTTATCCAACCATAGCATAAAAAATCATGCTTCCACCAAACTATCCTCGCTACCTCATCATAGCATGCATACAAGGCTGTCCAAAATCCATTGGATTGGCACTTCTATAACGGCCTTGCATTTGCATTCCTTGCCTCATAGGTACCGACAGTTTTGTTTCATTAGCATCTTTGGCACTTCAAATGAAAGGTTTGGCATTATCTTCGATGCATCTTGTTGTTCCAAAGGTGTAGAGAATATCTTATTCTTCTTGCCTTTGTTGTCCTTCTTCAAAGAATTCAAAATTCGGGTAAATTGAGGATCATTTGTCTATTCATCGAATAGATTTGCTGCTGTCCTAACTCGATTCTTGAACTGGTCATCAAATTCTTGTTGTCCATGGTTTGAGCCCTTGTCCAAGGTCAGGCATAGTATTTCCTTCATTCCAATGTGAATGTTCATACTAAGAGGCATCATCACTGCTTAAGTCCATCTCACTGTATGAAGACATATTGTTGTAATTTCTCAGCTAAGAGTAAAAATCAACACTAGCACAAAGCTTTGGCTTGCAACTGACAACAAAACCATGAAACTAGCCTTCCTTCCGTGAATGGGTGGTAATTCCCTCATTACAACTTAGCTACACTAGTAACATTTTTTACAAAACTGAGAAATGCAAAATAACTTTCAATCTTGGACAATGGACACCCTGTTGACCCCAAAATTGGTGCCCCTTTCGATATTTCTTTAACTTAATTGAAGAAGAGTTGATGCACGATGGGATTCTTCCAATCCCTTTCAGTATTCCCACTCCCCTTGTTGTCCAAAATGACCAGCAAGTCTTCAATCTGATTTGCCCCTTGATTCGGGCAATCAATTGACCTTCACCCACTTTGATGGAGATGAAAAATGCCTCGAATTCATTGATTTGCTAGTCCCTCCACCTAAATTTGACTGAAAATACTTCAACCTAATTGAATCCAAGTCTTGGAGCTTCCAATTTTTGGCGCACTTCCCAAGGCTACTGCTAAACCCTGATTTCTACTATAGATTAGGGTTTACAATAGAGAAATCTAAAATTTCTCAACCTCTGGTAATCTCAATGTTGTAATTTTTAGAGCAAGACTGTGGAAAGACTAGGAGATGAGAGAGAATGCTGAGAGAGAAAATTCAAACTTTCTTCACAAAAAACTGAAGAAAAACAATTATTTAATGCCGTTGCCCTATCTCAACAGCTTGTAGATACAAAGAACTGAAGAAAATCAGTCATTTGATGCTGTTGCCCTGTCTCAACAGCTTGTAGATGCTGTCACCTACTATTGATTGGTATTCTCCTGCCCTTGGTTGCCTCAGAAGGTCCTCCAATGGAGGCAAATCAAACCAGTAACATCTCCTCCCTCTCTCGTGTAGGCTGAATGCACTAAAATGCCTCTCTCCAACCTCTAAACACGTTTTTTGGTCTTGCATGCATATTTTTTACAAGTGGCAAGCTCCTTGAATGGTTTTTTTCAGAATTATCCATAATTAAGTATTAATTTTCAATCTTTAAATACTAAAATTTAATCTAATACATAGCTTGGTACCTAGAAAAATAATCTGATTGGCCAATAATTAGATTGGCTAGGCAACTTCCATTCTCGAGGATCTCTGTGCTATCTTTGACCATCAAATTGGCATTAGGTACCATTAAGCATGACTTCTCTAATGTCACCAATTGACACTCATGGCCAAATGAATGACCTAGGCCAACAATTGGCACCGGATACCACAAAGTACTTGTGCGACATAACGTATAGCAACTTTGGCTTTTGATATCCCGTGATTTCCTCAAGTCTTGGGCTCGTAAATTTACTCTAACTCCAATTACACCTCACATGTGTAACATTTACTTTAACCGTGTGATTAAAAATTAAATGCACATGTTAAGTAAGGTTTCAAAGACACATGCCCTCATGACAATCTCTTTGTTATTTTTTGAAAAGTTCTACCTCGCCTTCAGCATCAAGCAATACTTTGGACTCCCACTTTGCTAAACCTGACTCAACTCGAGTGGCTATATTTGAAAGGCATCTAGGTAATGCTGCAACAACAAAGGATGGTATGTTGAGTCATCCTCTTCCATCCACTTTGCATCTATTGGTGAAACAATGTTGAAGCATCACCAAGAAGCATTTGGAAACTTTACCTCAACCTCACTTGCCTCGAATCTCCACTATGTTGTAAGCCTTTCTTCCCCTTAACCATTGTGATACTTTATACTTTTACACTTCTACAATCTCAACTTAACTAATATGCAACATTTCATCCAGTCAACGAGTCCCTCATGTAGACCTCACATGCTAGGAGCACCAGATGCATTAGAAAACATTCTTTTTTGCATACTTTGGACCATTGAAATGTAACTATGCATGGGAATTTGCATACCACCAGCCATACCAAGATATATTTCCCCATACATTGCATGTATTACTAACTACAATTTTCCTCCTGCAAGCACTATATGGAGCATTTGCATCACCAACGTTAATACCATGAGTTTAAAACACAGTAGCTTACATATATGCATTGCCAAACTTGTCACTTTGTGCCCCAACATCATGCCAACATTGCTACACATGGGGTTATACATCTTATTAGCTATACCTCGAAACATTGGGTCTTGCATACCATGCATTGGTTGCTGCATACCATAAGGGGTTGTGCCATACATCCCCTATGCAATCCCTGAGCCACCATAGCATGGAAACTAGTGCCACTCCCAAAGTAACATAGCTGCCCCATAATTGCATACATGCCTTGGCCTCGCTATCCAAAAAACATTGGATTAGCACTTTCAAGTTGGCCTTACATTTGCATCAATTGCCCCACTAGCATCATTTGCTTATGCTCACTACCCACGATTGGAACATCATGCTACTGTATTGTCTCTTCCTTCAGTGCATCTTGCTGTCTTGAAGCTCTTGAAGACAATTTCCCTTTCTTGTCTTTCGTGCCCTCCTTTAAGGGGTTCAAAAAGCATATGAGATGAGGATCCCGACAATGGAACCTTAAAGTCAGCCTTCCTCATCGAATAGGATGGTAAAATCTGATTAAGCACTTAATTACAACAATTAATAACTTAGCATAAACTGAAATGCACACATTACCTTAACAATCTTGGACAATAGACACCAAGTTGAAGAATGGTTGAGAAATGTTGAGATCTTTTCAAGAATTTCCGAAAAATGTGAGAGGAAGTTAAGATAAGAGAGAAATCTGATTTTCTTTGCGAGAAAACCCCAAAATCTCCTTGGTGCCTACTCTAACCTACATTAATTATAATCACCTACTGCGAACACCTCCAAAATGTTGTCACCTGATCAGCAATGTTGTTGCCAACCCCTGGAAGGTGTCTCCCTACTATCCTATGCTTGTTGAGACTCCCAGATAGCTGTCTTCTACAATGAATTGCTATTCTCTAATCAGAAAATGAACCAACAATTCTCTCTCTCTCTCTCTCTCTCTCTCTCTCTCTCTCTCTCTCTCTCTCTCTTCTCTCTCTCTCTCTCTCAAAGCTGTAAACTCGTTGAATGGCTGAGACCCAACCTCCAAAAACGTTTTCTTAATTTGCATGGGCATTTTTGCGAACTGGCAACCTTCTAAACCCATTTTTTAGCATTATTCATTTAGTTAATTGTCAAAATTAAATCATCCTGAAAATTAATTTCAACCCTTCTCACCCTACCCAAAATTAAATATGCCCATTCATAATTAAATTGGCTAGGCCATTTGCAACCTCGAGTGGTCTCCAACCTCTGTTGACCCTTAGACTAGAATTAATTAATTAATTAATGCTAGTCTCTAGTATCACCATTGACACTTATTGGCCAAACAACTGTGCTAGGGTTAAAGCCAACACCAACTAACCCCCAAAACCCAACTACTATAACTTATTACAACTTTTGCCTTTGAGATCCCTTGCATCCTTGGGATCCTTGGCCTATTACCATAAAATAATTGCCATGTGCTAAACAACCTTGCACATTTGATTAATAACTTAATCAAATTTTATTGGCAAAATTAAAGCATCTTAAAATTTCATGTCCTCGTGACAAACCTCCGCCTCAAAATCCTTGCGATTGTCCTTGATTGCATTATATAGTGCCAATCCAAAAGCATATTGCACTAGAATTTCAATAAAGCATCACAGTTACAATATTGGCCACTGTTGTCTAACCATGCCATATGCCCCAAACCTTGCTAAAATTTTCCAATCAACATAAGATCAAATAATCTTAAGAATTAGCCCAAAACTACTACTAAAAACCCATTGGATGTATCCATAACTTATGTTTCTCAACTATTTTGACTTCACAACCATAGTAAAGCATATTCGCAACATAAACCATGGCTGAAACTATCAATGGCATTTACTAACATGCTGATGTCCATGAAACCAGCTGTAAACCATTGAAAACTTAGCATAATCGGATCATTTGTTGATCTAAACCTAAACACAAACTGTTGCAAATGTGACCTCAAACTAATCACAAATTAATTGCAAAAACTGATGCAAAACTAATCCCAAAAGTGACCGTAAATGGTTCTCAAACTGATCAAAAACTGAGCTGAAACTGATCAAAATTTGATCTCAAAATTGAGGCAAAAGCTCATGCCCAATTGATCGTGAACTGATGCAAAAGTATAGTTTCAATGCCCGGGTGAAACTCATACTCATCTGCATACATCTCACAGTGACTAATATACTAAGTAGTAACCTCATGGCAAACATATTGTCAACACAGTATCTTGGATGCATGCTGAATACATCTGAGATCCACCACATACGAGAGCTTTCCACAAACTAGTGGAGTGAAAGTCATAAGCTACAAGGGATGCAAGGGATGTGGGCCCGAGACGTCGAGGACCCGACTTGGATGCAGGACCGACCCCAACATGACTCGAAACACGAGCATTCCCATGCATCTCCTCGTCACACAGTGACACGTCCCGAGACAGGTAGGGACGGAGGACAGCCCTTTGGGACACGATGGGGGACACCACATGGCAGGGTTTGAAACCCATCACTTTCAGCACATTTTTCCGCACCCATACCTTTCTCCTACGACCCGTACTGCAGTCATGACCTGTCCCTTCTGTCGCCTACACCACGGTCTGCCCCAGTCCCCTGCAATGGCCAGTTGTCAATCAACTGACCTGAGTAGCTAACCGTCACACGTGTGACGTGTCACATCCCTCATGAAGAGGCTTCACTGCTCGAGCATCCAGGTAACCTGCACCTATGCTATCTTGTAGTCTGTAGAGTCACTGGTCGGACTATTGAATCTATTATCTTCAGCAGTCAGGTCCCAAGGCTGACAACTATATTCTATTAAATTATAAATAATTTTTTTAAAAAGTAAAAATGTTAGATACCCTGCTGGCAGCTACCTGGGCCCTGCACAGTGCACAGTAACCAGTTGACTGTTGCACAGTAAGAACTTACAAGTTATGAATTCAAAATTTAAAATAATGACATAAAAGTAAAATTAGGATACATTATAACTGGTTACTAGTGTCTCAGCTGTTTGAACTGTGCAGAGTTCTCTGTCTCAGCTTCAGGCTTTCAGCCTTCAAACTTCAACAAACTTGACAATGAGTCACTGCAGTCACCAGTGACTAGCAACTTGCAAGCCATGGCATCGTCTTCACGAGTCCCCTTGACATGCAATGCTACTTTGCAACAGATCTTCATTAGTGACGAGCATTGTGCAAATGCATCATCTTCCACTGCTGCAGGGATAAAATGTGCTGAATGTGCAAAAGATGCCTCATTTTGGGATTATGTGCGTCGGATTGATGCCATGATGCAGCCAATGATGCATTTGCTAAGACTTGTGGACAGTATGCAGCCATGCATTGGGAAAGTCTACGAGGCTACGGACAAAATAATTGAGAAGCTGCATTCTTTCTTTCCTTTTGATGATGATGATGAGGATTGTGAGATGGCACAAAGATATGAGGAGTTACATACACACGTGTCACACAGTGAAATAGTTGTTATTCTCCTCTACATACAGCTACATTTGTGTCGGATCCTGAGTTTTAGGGAGTCGTCAAAATAGGGATAATGAGATTGTTGTTGGTTGGATGGAAGTCTTGAGAAAGATGGTGCCTAATTCTGACAAGAGACGCAAAATTAGAGACAATCTTGTAAGGTACAGATCTTGTCCTAGCATACATGGTAGTGAGGATGAACAAGATGATAGGTATAGAGTTGGGGCTGCCTTACGGTGGGAGGACTATGGAGCCAAGGGGCCTGAGTTGCAAGCATTTGCTATACGTATATTCAGTTCTGTTGTGAGCTCCTCTTGTTTGGAGCAGCTATGGAGCTCCTATTCCCATATTGCTTCAAAAAAGTGGAATAGTTTAGGTGTGCAAAAGGAAAATAACTTGGTGTTTGTGAGTGCCAATTTGCGCCTGTTGGGAGAAAGAGAGCAATTACACCTGCAAATCCATTTGTGGTATGGGAGAAACAACAAGAGGATGAGCAAGAGCAGCAAGCAAAGCATGCCAAACAAGGAGATCCCCAAGAGGATGATTATGTCATACATGAGATTGAGCATTCTCCTTCCAGTTGATGATCAGGCTATAGATTCGCAGTTCTTAGTTCCTAGCCATTTGAGTCTTTTGACATTTATCAATTTGTATTAATTTAACTTTCTTGTAGTCTTCAATGACTACTGTGAGCAGCCAAGTACTCATCCCTGATAATCACTTCTAATCTTCTGCTCTTAATTGTTTCTTGTATTTATTTGGTGTACCAACTTCTCATACTAAAGTCACCATTTGGCATTGTCACGTGTACTCTTCAATTTGAGTATTGATTGTTCATTTAATAACTGTTAAGTTTCAACTTTCAAGACTTTTATGTGACATTTATGATTTTAGGGAGGTTTCTAGTTAAGGTATCATATTTGTCTAGTTTCATTATAAAGTGTCTCAATTGTATCTAGAAAATATATCGTTATTAGGTCCATGTCCCCCATCCCCCATTTTCCCGTCCCCCCCATCCTCATCCCCATCCCCCATCCCATGTGACTTGGTGAAAGTACCGTAGAGAAACGACTTCTTCAGTTTACACATTTCATTTAGGGGTTAGACAGCTTATGCCTGTAGATAGGCAATCACTTCTTTCATTCATCACCACCTTCTTCGGTCACCACCACCACTTCATTCATTCTCCACTCCTCTTCTTCCATCACTCCAACACTCTTCTCCCCTCAAGCCACTACTGCCACACCCCTATCGAAGGACATCGCAATTCGTGGCCGCCTTCCACCATCTCTTGCTTGGCACCATCTCTCCCACATCTAGCGAGGTTCTTTTTGCATTTTGCATCTCCGGAGCATCTCAACCAACAAGCATCATCTTCTTCTCATCTGACGTCGCCCTCGTATCTATGTTTGGCAATTTGGAGGGCTTTACACATCTTGGCGTCATCATTCTCCAGCTTGGCATCAAGTTTCCTACACATGCATGAATTTTCACCTACTAACGTCAACATCTATCTTTGTGTTTGGCAGTTAGGAGACATCTAGCATTTGCATTTTGCATCCTAGCTCACTCCCCAATGTTTGAGGACTGCCGTTCGCTCCCTTGACAATTGGTGATCATCTTCTTCACCCCTGACATTTGCATTTGTGTTTTGCATCCTTCCTCACTCACCAGTATTTGAGGACTGCGGTTTGCTCCCTCAACAATTAGTGATCGCCTTCTTTATCCTTAACAGTATCAAAGAAACGCAATTCGCTTCCTCGACAGCTATCCTTACCTTCCATGATTATTTCGATAGCCCACTACTCGGAGGATTGCGCTTCGCTTCCTTAACTGTGCAAATTTCCCACAGGTGCTACCACCTAATTTTGAGCTTCAGCTCCGCTGTAATCAGCTTTTCTTTTCGTAGCATGATGCATCATCACCATGTTCTTGTGTTTTTGAGTTTCTCTTCTCTCAGTGTTTGTCGTACACACACTATAATTCTCCTTGCAAACCCTATTGTCTCTCTAGCCTCTATCATTTTTTTGACCAAGTATCACAGCCAAAGGCGCTCAATGAGTCACGAAGATCCCCCTAAATTTCATCAATCACTCTACCCTTTTGGGATGGTCATCTTCAAGCAGTCATTCCACCTATTGATACTCAAGATCCTCAAGTACCACCTAGATCGAGACCTTGGAGGTTCAACCACAACTTGGTGACAAGACTTTCAAATTCCTTCCAACATGGAGTTACTAAGATAGTGGCTTCTCTCCGGAGGAGTCAAGTTCTACAATTCATCTCGTCTATTGTTTCTTACTACAGGTTACCTTTCAAGTGGCAATCTTAGATCTACAAGATCCTCTACATCTTCTTGTCTCTCTCTTCGCTCCTCTTTCTTCATTCCTTTTTGGGCTTGAGAGAGGGTGTTAAGAAACCACTTCCTTAGTTTACACTTCATTTAGGGTTTCGCACTGACAGCCCCAAAAAGGGCTTATGTCACATTTTGGCCAATTTTTCAATGGATGCCCACACAATGGTGCGTCACTCTAGATAGCTTATGTCTATGAATAGGCGGTTACTTCATTCATTCATCACCACCTTCTTCAGTCACCACCATCACTTCAATAATTCTCCACTCCTCTTTTTTCGTCACTCCAACACTCTTCCATCCTCACGCCGCTATTGCCCACACCCCTATCGGAGAACATCGCAATTCGTGGCCTTTTTCCACCATCTCTTGCCTACCGTCATCTCTCCCATATCTAGCAAGGTTCTTCTTGCATTTTGCATCTCCGGAGCATCTTGACGAACAGGTATCACCTTCTTCCCATTTTGCGTCGCCCTTATATCTATGTTTGGCAATTTGGAGGGCATTACACATCTAGGCGTCGTCATTCTCTAGCTTGTCATTAGGCTTCCTACACAGGCGTCGATATCCATCTTTGTGTTTGGCAGTCAAGAGGTATCTAGCATTTGCGTTTTGCATCCTGGCTCACTCTCCAGCGTTTGAGGACTGCGGTTCACTCCCTCAACAGTTGGTGATCATCTTGTTCATCCATGACATTTGCAATTGTGTTTTGCATCCTGGCTCACTCCTCGGCTTTTGAAAAACGTGGTTCACTCCCTGAACATCTAGTGATCTTCCTTATCCCTAACAGCATCAGAGGACTGCAATTCACTCCCTCGACAATTGTCCTTCACCTTCTAGTGATTACTTCGATAGCCCATTGCTTGAGGGATTTGCATTTCGCTTCCTTCACTATGCACATTCCCCACAGGTGCTACCACCTAATTCAAACAAGAGAGTGCATTTATCTTCTTAGCTTTGACTCCGTTGTATGAGCTTTTCTTCTCATAGCATGATTCAATGCATCATCACCGTGTTCTTGTGTTTTGAGTTTCTATTCTCTCTCAATGTTTGCCATACACACTCTATGTTTCTCCCTACACACCCTACTGTCGCTCTGGTCTCTTTGTCATTTTTCTGACATGGTCAATAAGCCACGAAGATCCTCTACATCAGAGAAGGCAAAGACAAGTTGCAAATTCGACATCATCTAGTAATTTTCCCCTTTATTTCCACTAAATCACCAGGAGACAAAGATGCCCTTCTCTTCCTCTCCCACCCACCCTCCCTTTTACAAGTTGACACTCTAGTGCTATGACTTCTCCACGAGCAAATGGACAAAACACTGGGAGCTTCACTTTCAACATCGCCGGAACTCCCACCGGACTTTTGAAATCTCACTTAATATGTGGATTAATTTTTAATCACATGATTAAGTAAATGTTGCACATGTGAGGTGCAACTAGGATTAAAGTAAATTTACGAGCCCAAGACCCAAGGAAATCATCGGATATCAAATGCAAAAGTTGCTATAAGTTATGCCGCACAAGTACTTGGTGGTATCTGGTGCCAATTGTTGGCCTAGATCATTCATTTGGCCATAAGTGTTAGTTGGTGACACTAGAGAAGTGGCATTTAATGGTACCTAACGCCAATCTGATGGTCAAATATGGTGCAAAGACACTCCAGAGTGAAAGATGCCTAACCAGTTTAATTATTGGCCAATCAAATCATTTTTCAAGGCACCGAAATAGATATTAGATTAATTTTCAATATTTAAAGACCTGAAAATTAGTATTTAAT
The DNA here is from genome assembly GCF_053477565.2 of Lygodium microphyllum. NCBI lineage: Eukaryota > Viridiplantae > Streptophyta > Polypodiopsida > Schizaeales > Lygodiaceae > Lygodium > Lygodium microphyllum. The sequence goes on from NC_141163.1 coordinate 113,287,567, forward strand.
TATAGATAATGCTGAAAAAAACATTTGGAAAGAATGCCACTTGTAAAGAATGCCCATGCAAGACTAAAAAACGTCTTTAGAAGCTGGAGAGAAGCATTTTTAGTGTATTCAGTCTGCAAGAGAAAGAGAGGAGATGCTGCCGGTCTCATTTGCAGCCATTGAAGGACCTTGAGAGACAACCATAGGCAAGAGAAGACCAATCAACAGCAGATGACAGCATCTACAAGCTGTTAAGACAAGGCAGCAGCAGTAAATGACTGATTTTCTTCAGTTCTTTGCATCTACAAGCTATTGAGACAGAGCAACAACAATAAATGACAAATTTCCTCAGTTCTTCACGAAGAAAGTCTGAATTTTCTCTCTGTACAACTTTCTCTCTCATCTCCCAATCATTTCACACCCTTGCTCCGAAGATCTCAGTATTTGGACCCTTGGCGGTTGAGAAATTGCAAATTTCTCTGTTGTAAACCCTAATTTACAACAAAAATTAGGGTTTAGCAGCAGCCTCAGGAAGTGTGCCAAAAATTGGAAGCTCCGAGACTTGGATTTTGCAGGGCTTAAGGTGAATTTCAGCTAAATTCAGGTGGAGGACTAGCCAGCCATTGAATTTGGGGCATTTTCATCATCTATGAAGTGGATGAGGGGCAATTAAGTGCCCAAATCAAGGGGCAAAATAGATTGAAGACTTGCTAGTCATTTTGAACAGCAAGGGGAGTTGGAATACCGAAAGGGATTGGGAGAATCCCATTGTACATCAACTTTTTCTTCAATTAAGTTAAATAAATACCGAAAGGGACACCAATTTTGGGGCCAACAAGGTGTCCATTGTCCAAGATCAGTAGGTAAATTTATATTTTCAGATTTGCATTAATTGTTTGCTACTGTAATTAAGTTGTAATCAAGGATTTACCACCCATTCATGGAAGAAAGACTAGTTTCACTTGCCACCATGGACCTTTGCTCTCTATACCGCTGAAGCATATACGTGTACCCATACGCACTCTTTGTGCCACCTCTCCCTTCTGGACCACAGATACACCAGCTTTCAAATTTTTATACTCAAGGCAATAAGCCGCATCTCATGCGCCCTAAGCCCTTTTGAGCCACAAGAGGATCAACTAGTACCACACCTCCTCCTCATGCCTGCCACGATGTGCTACAAAGATTGCTTCTACCTCTTCTGGGGTTTCAAGAATGCAACCTGGACAACCCATGGTTTTGCAATCTGCTTCTCCAAGAGACAATGATTGTTGGATATCATCTCCTAGACAATCCGTCCTTCAAGAGACAATAGCTATTTGATACCCTGCATTACTTCGGCTTTGCAATCCACTCCACTAAGAGCCAGCGACTATTGTCCACCATTGGCTCAACCTAAGCCTCATCTTTCCTCACCCTCGTCTACTCAGATTCGAAAGGCCATCTCTTGGATTCTTCGACATCTTCGATAGCCCAAATACCTTCTTCCGCACAACAGCACTTCCTTTGCCGTCAAATGATTCGACGTCCGTGATCCATGAGTTTTTATATTCCCTCTCTCTCGTAGAGGGGGATGTACTCTTTTTGCCCTCTGAGGAGACTCCTGCTTCTTCCTTGGCTTCAGAGGGGGGCCCTGCACCTCCACCCTCAGGGGAGCACTACTCATCCTAAAGTTCGTCACCCACCCTTCACCCTTTTGGGATGGCTATCTTCGAGCAACCATTTCACCTAATAATACTCAGGATCTTCAGGTATCACCTAGATCAATGCCTTGAAGGTTCAACCCCGAATTGGTAACAAGACCTTCAAATTCCTTCCAACATGGAGTTACGAAGCTAGTGGCTTCTCTCCTGAGGTGGAGACAAGTTCTATAGTTCATCCCGTCTACTATTTCTTACTGCAAGTTACCTTTCAAGTGGCAACCTTGGATCTACAAGATCCTCTACATCTTCATCATCTCTCTCTTCGCTCTTCTTTCTTCATCCCTTTTTGGACTTGAGAGGAGGTGTTGAGAAACAACTTTTTCAGTTTACACACTTCATTTAGGGTTTCACACTGACAACCCCAAAAAGGATTAATATCCACATTTTGGCGACTTTTTCAATGGGCGCCCACAAAGTGGTGCGCCATCCTAAATAGCTTGTGCCTATAAATAGACTATCACTTCATTCATTCATCACCACCTCTACGTCAGTCATTCTCCACTCTTCTTCTGTCACTCCAATACTCTTCTCTCCTCGCACCCCTGCAGCCCACACCCCTATCAAAGAAAATCGCAATTTATGGCCTTCTTCCATCTCTTGCCTGGCGTCATCTCTCCCACATCTAGCAACAAGTTCTTGCATTTTGCATCTCCACCAGTAGGCATCTTCTTCTTTCCATCTAGCGTCACCCTGGTATCTGCATATCTATCTTTGCAGTTGACAGTCAACAGGCATCAACATTCGCATTTTGCATCCTAGCTCACTTCTAGTATTTCAGAATTGCAATTCGCTCCCTCAACACCTAGTGATCACTTCATCCCTAACGACATCAAAGGATTGCAATTCACTCCCTTGATAGCTATTCTTCACCTTCTAGTGACTAGTTGATAGCCCACCTCCCAAAGGATTGAGTTTCGCTCTCTTCCATGTACAGATTCCCCACAAGTGCTACCGCCTGATCAATGCAATTATCTTCTAAGCTTTGGCTCTGTTGTATTAGCTTTTCTTCTCATAGCATGATTCAGTGCATCATCACCATCTTCTTCTTGTGTTTTTGTGTTTCTCTTCTCTCAATGTTTTCCGTACAGATACTTTGTTTCTCCCCGCAAACCCTATTGTCTCTCTAGTCTCTTTGTCATTTTTTTACAAGTGCTATCTCCCCCTTAAGCATTAGATAATACTCCGAACCCCTACTCTGTTGAATCTGACTAAGCCTAGACTGACCTCAACTATAATTGAAAGGCATCTAGATAAAGCTACAACAACTGAGGACGGTCTACCGAGACATCCTCTTCCATCCACTTTGCATCTATTGGTGAAACAATGTTAAAGCTTCACCAAGAAGCATCTGCAAACTTACCTCAATCTTACTTGCCTTGAACCTCCACTAGGTTGTAGGCCTTTCTTCCCCTTAACCATTGCAATGCGTTATTCTTTCATACTACTGCAATTCCAACTTCACTAATATGCAACATTGCATCCAATTGACTAGCCCCTCGTGTATACCTCACATGCTAGGAGCACCAAATGCATTAGAGAACATTCTTGTTTGCATACCTTGAACCATTGAAATGTGATTGTACATGGGAATTTACATACTACCAACCATACCAAGATACATTTTCCCATACATTGCATGCATTATTCAAATACTATATGAAGCATTTGCATGACCAATATTAATACCATGGGTCCCAAACAAAGTGGCCCGCATATATGCATTGCCAAACTTGTCACTTTGTGCCCTGACATCATGGCAACATTGCTATACATGGGGTTATGCATTTTATTAGCCATACCACGATACATTTGGTCTTGCACACCATGCATTGGTTGCTACATACCATAAGGAGTTGTGCCATACATCCCCGTACATAGTCCTTAACCCACCATAGCATGGAAACTAGTGCCACCCCCAAAGTAAAATGGTTGCACTATAATTGCATGTATGACCTACTATCCAAAAAACATTAGATTAGCACATTCAAGTTGACCTTGCATATGCATCAATTGCTCCACTAACATCATTTGCTTATGCTCACTATCCACGTCTGAAACATCATGCTACTGTAATGTCTCTTCCTTCGGTGCATCTTGCTGCCCCGAAGCTCTTTAAGACAATTTTCTCTTCTTGCCTTTAGTGCCCTCCTTTTACGGGGTTCAAAAAGCGTATGAACTAAGGATCATTTGCCAATTGCATTCACATTTCAGTTGTTGTCCTCAACTAATCTTTACACTGGTCATTAAATTCCTCTTCCTCTTGCTGGTCATCATCTTCAAGAGACCTAGAAGAACCCACCTCTTGTCCAATTCCCTCATTCTCAGCTTGTTGCCTATACTTCGTGCCTTGTCTAAGACCAAGCATTGCATTTTTCCCAACACTTTGTGAATTTTCAAATTATAAGGCATCATCCTTACTTGATCCCATCTCACTATCTGCAAACATTCTTGATATAATGCTCAGCTGAATACAATTTCAGTACTAAAGCAAAGCTTTTGACCTTCAATTAGGTACCTCAAGCCCACCAATTTGAGAAAATTAATGGTATCCCAACAATGGAACCTTGAAACCAACCTTCCTCCTCGGAAAGGGTAGTAAAACATCATCAAACACTTAATTACAACAATTAATAACTTAGTATACACTGAAATGCACACATTACCTTAACAATCTTGGACAATATACACCCCATTGGCCCTAGAACTGGCGCCTCTTTTGGTATTTCTTTATGTTTAATTGCTAGGGGACACATTACAAGTTAAGATTCCACAATCTCTTTTGCTTGTCCGAAAGCCCCTTGTTGTACACACAATCAACAAGAAAGTTGGGCCAATTGCCCATTGATTTTCACCCACGAATTGCATCAATGGAACCAACTAGCCAAACACTATCCCAATTTACATTGGATGACCTAGCATCTAAAACCCCTATCGATTCCGCAAATTTCACATGCTGATTTCAGTATATGATGCCTATTCTTGTTGTCACGAGTCCTTAGGTGGCTGTCAAATCCTAATTTCTACAAAAATTGAGGGTTTACACCACAGATTCTTCTTTTGTCCACCAAATTTGGCTGAGAACAGCTGAGAAATGCTAAGATCTATAGAGAAATTACTGGAGAAGGTGAGAGAAAGTCAAGATGAGATAGAAATTTGATTTTCTTCACAAGAAAACCCTAAAATCTAGTTGCTGTCTGCTCCAACCTACATTTAATGCAATCACCTGCTACCAAGCACCTCCAAAATGCTGTCACCTAATCAGCAATGCTGTTGCCAGCCCTTGAAAGGTATCTCCTCGATGTCCCGCACCTATCGAAGCCTCTAGATGGCTGTCTTCTACAACAAATTGTTGTTCTCTGATCAAAAAATGGACCGGCAACTCCCTCTCTCTCTCTCTCCCAAGCTGTAAAATCACTGAAAGACTTGAGTCCTAGCCCCCAAAAACGTTTTTTCAGTTTGAATGGGAATTTTTTCCAAGTGGCAGCCTTCTAAACCCATTTTTCAATATCATTCAACCATTTAATACTTTTTGAATTAGATCATTTTGAAAATTAATTTCAGCCCTTCTCACCATGCCCAAATTTAAATGTGCCCATCCATAATTCAATTGGCTAGGCCCATTTGCAACATGGAGTGGTCCCCAATCTCTGTTAATCCTTAGACTGGTATTAATCAATTTATTAATGGTAATCTCTACTGTCATCACTGACACTTATTGGCCAAACAACTATGCTAGGTCAAAACTAACACCAACTAACCCCCAAAGCCCAGATAGCATAACTTATCACAACTTTTGCCTTTAACACCCACTACACCCTCAGGGTCCTTGGCCTATTACCATGAAATAACTACCATGTGTATCACATATGCTAAACAACCTTGCACATTTGATTAATAACTTAATCTAAAGTTATCGGAAAGATTAAAGCATCTTAAAATTTCACATCCCCGTGACAAAACACAAAATACAAAATACAAACACAAACACAAATAGAGAAAAAATGATAACTTTGAAGTGAATGAATGAATGTTGTAAATGAAGGAAAGTGTACAAGATGCTCAAGGGCAAAGTGATTGAGGCAATAGTCCAAGTGTAATATCTACGAGAGACGAATCCCAAGCACTACAACCACCAATCAGAGTTGAGATAATACAGAAAATGAAATGGCAACAGGCTCGAAATTGAAACGCGGTAATCTTTGGGGCCAAAACTCGTAAACGCAACAATGTAACTATTGCTTGGATTTCAAACCTACAATAGTTGGTAAACATGAGCAAATAGCACCAAAATCGAAGATTGTTAAGAGTGCCCCAAAAAGAAAGAAAGTAAACACAAAGTGAATAGAGCAGACGGAAAGAAACACAAGAGAAAGAAGGGCCAAACTGACAAAAGAACAACCACTAAAGGGCTGCAATAGTCAGCCCCAACAAGCAACTCTAGGCATCAATGTGGGTGCCAAACTGAGGCAAGAGATGAAGATGATAATAATGGGGCCAGCCATTTTTTGAACCCGGACAAGAGTATAGTTCATCTCGTCCCAACTTATTTGAGGCAAGACAAGAGGGTATGATAGGCATCTACACAAGGGATGCCTTAATAGCCAATCGTGGACTGGTGGCCACAAAAGATGGAGCAAGGATAGAATGGTATGGTGGTTGGAACCTAGTCACAATCCGTCCTACGATCTGTGTCACAATCACTATGTTGATCTCAATGGTCTAAACAACAATGTCACGATCATCAAGGTCACCGCTTTTTGAAAGCTAGTCTTCTCAGTCTTGGACATCACTTCAATGATCCTCACAATCCCAATCCACACAACCACCCCAGCCACACTGCTCTACCATAGATGTCCTTCAAGAAAACTTGCAAAAACACACAAGAGAGTGGCTGCTAATGTGGAAGATGTCCAGAATGATAATTACTTCTGCCTATTTGGGACCTATCTACTGTTCAGCAATATCTGGTGTGCAGAAGTGGAGAACAGGGAGAGTACATGAGACTGGAGGTTCAAGAAACTACTGAACACACGGCACGTGCTGGTCTACAACCTGCAAAGTAGACAGGTGGCTGGAGCAGAAACACAGGCTGCAAACTGTTGCCACAGCCTGTAGCAGTCTACACAATGCAGTAAATACAGCCAAGCAGGAGCAGAAGGATGTCACCAGCTAACAGCCAGATAAAGTGCCCTAATACTTATGAATGTACAGAGCTACCAGTATTGACCGACTTGAATACTGCGAAGGGGAGTAACACTAACTTTTGCTAGCTGGACCATTGTAACCCTCAATAAGCAAGCCCAATAATATGTACTAAGCATGCTAGTGCCCTAAATTTTAGCTGGTTTTGGTCATGATAGGAGTACAGTTTGTGTGCTGCAGCTCGGACTTGACTACAAGTTAGTGTGTATATCACTAACTTGTCCTAGCTGGAGCATTGTAACCCTCAATAAGCAAACCCAATAACATGTACTAAGCATGCTAGTGCACTAAATTTTAGCCGGTTTTGGTCATGACAGGAGTACAGTTTGTGTGCTGCATCTCAGACTTGACTACCGGGGAAACTACTTGGCACCTCAGATAAAAACAGAGCCCTTCCAGATAGCAGAGAAAAAACCATGATGGTTTCAGTCATGAGCCTAGTAACATAAGCATGCATAGCATCTTGAAACACGTATATAAAGCCATTTCTACAAATCTTGCATTTATTACTGTCACTGAACCAACCCACATTACTCACCCCTGGTAGCCATCATCACATTGGGCAACCTCTATCAGCTACCATCACAACACCAAAGAAGCATTGACTATCATAAAATATCCAAGCCAAATTTGCAGCCAGGAGTCAAAGAAGTTAGCACAAAGCTTACCAATGGCTTCAAACGTACACCCTTCTTCATCACACTTAACATGTGTGCCCAAATGAGCATCCAAATCCGCTGCACTAGTAAAAAAACGCTCACATGTGTCACATCGCAACTGTCTACGATCTGGTGCATGTCCAGCTAATCTGCATGATTTGTTCCACAAAATATTCTTTGTCACTGCTGCAATGTGCCACAGAATCAAATTTTGAATAAATAGGATGTAAACAGAGGAATCACCTTTCTCCCTTCACTTTGTGCACCGGAACATTCCTTCCTCTAAAATCACAAGATTCAATATTAGAATTTCTAAAAGGTAAATTTTCTTGCTCGAAATTTCGCAATTTCGACTCCACATTGAAGCTGTTTGTTCTGGCACTACATTGTAAAAGCTCATGCTTGCTTCTAGCATTGTCATGTGACTCAGGATAATTGCCTTTACTCTGCCTTTTACATTCATTTTTGACTGAATTGGTGCTTGAACTATCAATCCTAAATTGGGCTCCATTTGCAGATTGTGTTTCCACTTTACACAAAGACAAACATTCTTGCTGCAAACAAGCCCCATTGGTGAGGTACTCTTGCCTTCTATTATCCTTTGATAGCTCCTGACCTTTGCAAGAATCAGTATGGCAAACTGGTCTCTGCCAACCATGCTCATTCACGTGTGTAGATGCATGATGATCACGCCTTTGTGCATTTGTTGCTTGCCAACCATTTGGCGAGTTGTGCTTCTCTATCTTAGGTGGTGGACAAGATTTGGGACTGTCTATCCAATAATGATTGTTGGGTGCAAAAGCACTCATAAATCCCTGCTTCCATCAACACCAAAGTGCAAAAATGTGTGCTTAGCTTATTCAAAACTCTAGACTTGCAAAATTGACTCATACTAAATGGGAGTTTCTCACAATTCCACAAACAACTAGAGTATCAGGTGTTCCACACTGTCCTTAAAATACAGATACCAACAAACACAAACAGTGCAACAGAAAAGGCAGAAATGTTTTGAACTACAAATGCTTTGTATGATCAAGTTTTAGGACCTCTACCTGAGACTGTACTTCAGATGACGCTAGATTTCCCCGATGAGCTGGAGATGATTGGTAAGATTTCTGACCATGAAACATGGCCAAAGGTTGTGGCACCACTGCAGGAGGTACGGTGTGAATACCATCCATGTGCATGGCCATTCCCATCACAGGATACCCCATAGCAATTCCATTGGCATCACAGAGCTGCACATTTGATGTAGGTGAAACAAAATGGGCATGTTGAGCTGTGGGATCTTGATGAGGAAAGTTGTTACTCAAGGTTTGGGGATGTGCAAAGTTGTTAGGGCCACCGGGATGTGGGTGATGAATCACAACCATACTTTCTCTAGACATTGTTGCAGCATCAGGCCATGAATAATGGTTTGAACCTCCCAGGCCCATGCTTTGTCTAGGCATATGCATTGCAGGGTCATGATGATTCGGGCCTCCCAAGGCCATACTCTGTGTGTGCTGGTTTGGACCTCCAAAAGCTATGTTCTGCCTAGACATGGGCATCATAGAATTAGGATGTAGATGATGATTTTGCTCTCCCAAGGCCACATCATGTGGATGATGGTTTGGATGTCCCAAGCCAATCTTCTGTCTAGGCATCTGCATTGAAGTATCGGGATGTGTATGATGATTTGGACCTCCCAATGCCTGGTTATGTGGATGCTGGTGATGATTCGGACCTCCAAGAGCAAGGTTTTGATGATGATAATTTGCACCATCCATGGCCATGTTTTCTGTAAGCATTGGCATCGAGGGATGCAGACCAGGATGATCACTGTGCCGAGAGTTGAAAGGATGAATGTCATCTGCTCCTCCTGCCTGCATAGCATTCATATGGTCGGCCGCTGTAGCTGTGCCTGCAGGATAAGCCACTGACGTTGGGGGATGGTTGGAGACGGGTCCGGCTCCAGCATTGCCATTATTATGTGGACCATTCTGGAGGTGAACAGGCACACCAATGGGGATGCCCATTGGAACAGGCGAGCCATGGTGCGGAGGGAGGGCCGCGCCGATACCGCTACTGTTGATGAAGGCCCGGGAGGCAAAGCCCGGCGGGAGGGACGGCTGATGATGGGGACCGGGTCCAAATGCTGGCTGCTGAGGGAGCATCTTTGGACTGCAGAGCTTCGGTCTCTTTGCTTGTCGATGACGACCGATACGAGGTGAACTCCTGCAAGCCAGGGCACTGGAACAGCAGCAGCAGGAGCGATTGATTGCTGCTGCATGAAACAATCGGAGGGCTTCCAGTCAGACCATCCAGCCTCGCTCTCCGGTCGGACAGGAGCAGCTTGAGCGGCCTCGAGCCACCACACAGAGACAGAGAGCCCGGGGGAGTAACGGCGGCTACTCTTCAAGCCGAGAGAGAGGGAGAGAGAGAACAGGGTTTTGGGTTTATGGGTGGGCAGCTGGCCTAACCACTGTTGCTAATGCCACACTAGAATAAGCCTACAAGGCAAGCCCTCGCTGTTCAAAAGAACGAACGTGTCCTCCGAAAGCTTTTGCCTAGACGTGGGCATCATCGTAGACACGTGCAGCCAAGAGCAAAAATAAAGCAAAATTTTTCTTGAACTTGTCCTAGCAAAAATACGTGTATAATATCAAGCTTTCAATGTAACTCGCCTAAGATTATTTTAGTACTAATAGTTATTAAAATAGGAATATTATGATATTCACGTAGGAGAATAGGTCAAAATGTATTTTTTTCGCATATATTAATACACTTCATATTTTTTTCGCCGTGAGAAATTTGAAAGGAAAGTTAACCACTCGATACAAGTATCATCAGGTTATAATACTAACAATATGTTTCAAATTGCATAGAGATTTATGTTGTATGTTACAAACAATAATATCCAATGAAAGATGACAACGCAAAGTTACTCGAAATTAACAGAAGAATCATAGTGTCATGATTGAGTATGCCAACACGAGGCATGATTAAGATTCATAGAACCTCACAAAATAAAGAAGTAAAGAAAGAAATAGATGTTAAATGAGAAAATGCCAAAATGATAATAAAGATGTATCTATATCTATACTATATTATTTGAGCTACAGGTTTTGGGAGGTACTGACTCTCGAACTTGCAACTCCCAAACTGAAACAAATTTGAATTAGTGATGGGAAAGGTAGAAAGGTGAAAGTGACGAGTGGTAAAAATGAGGCTCATGATTGCACACACACACACACACACACACACACTCTCTCTCTCTCTCTCTCTCTCTCTCTCTCTCTCTCTCTCTCTCTCTCTCTCTCTCTCTCTCTCTATATATATATATATATATATATATATATATATAATCTTATAAGCAATCTTACTAGGAGCACATGGGCTAATCTGAGAGATGCAATGCAAGAAATGGTTTGATGATGAATGTAAGGCTACAAGTAGAAAGTTGAAATCCTCCCTAAGGGACAAGAACGAAGTGAGGTGGAAAAACGATATAATGCTTTCACGCGTAAAAAGCGACGACAATTGTAATGGCCAAAGAAAGTGAAGATGCTAGGGAGTTTGAGAAATGTCCAAGGCAAGCATGGAGAAAATTGCAAACCAAACGGTCAAATGTTATGGGGGATTTTACAGATGCTGACATGCTATCGTATGTTACAGAACTTTACATGCATAAAGGGGTACAGCCCATCAAATGTGATGTACATACGTAGTCATTTAGTGCTCTGTTCGATTTAGAAACATTGGAGGTAGCCCTCAACAAGATGGCTACTGGAAAAGCATGTGATACTTTGCAGTTGAATGTGGAGATGTTGAAATGGACAACAAAGGAGACGAGACTGTTTATGTTGCATGTGATACATCATGCTTTTGCATATGTCTTTTCCCAAGAATGGCAAGAGAATAGGATCCAACCATTGTATAAGGGAGGAGATCGCAATTTGATCACAAACTATCGCACAATTATGGTCAATTTAGCCATGGCAAAGCTATTCAGCACTATCTTGGAAATGCAATTGAGTAAATGGGCAGAAAGTAATAACAAACGAGCTTATGGACAAGCAGGTTTTCACCATGGTCATAACACCATAGATTGTTTGGTTACTTTACGTGTGCTTATGGATGAGAGTCGGCTTGAGGGAGCAACCTTGTATTGCTGTTTTGTGGATTTTAAGAAGGCTTTTGACATCGTACCAAGGGTTGGCCTATGGCAACGAATGCAAGAATTAGGGGTCCCAAATGATCTATATATGGGAATTTACAAGATATATCAACGAGTGGTGTGCCACCTCAAAGGTTGCAACGGGCTGTCACAAGTATTTGAGAGTAATATGGGAGTCAAAGAAGCTTGCCCGCTCTCACCTACATTATTTGGTTTATGCATCGATAAGCTAGAGGAAATACTTCTCACGGCTATGAATGAAGATGATGTTTGCTATCTTTCTCCTGCTTTATGCAGATGATGTGGTCTTCTTTACATATATTGGGGAATGTATGTAGCAGTTCATGGGGATTCTTGAACGGTTTTGTCAAGATAATGGTTTGACAGTGAATGTATCAAAAACAAAGCTAATGGCTATGCGCACCAAGCAACCAAAGACCCCACCCAAAGTACATTATGCAGGACAATCTATAGAGGTAGTATAATACTTGGGGATTGAGATAGTGCAAACCACTGATGGCATACATGTGTGGAGCACAATTAGCGACAGGGAAAAGCAAGTATTATCACTTTCAAAATGACTACAGCCATACAGATACTAAATGTTGGAAAATATGATGTATGATTTTTTATGTGTATGTTCTACAGACGATATTATATGGAGTGGAAGTTGGGGGGGGGGAGAGCATCTCCTCATCTGCATGGAATGACATTGAAAAGCTGCAAAAAACTTTTATTCGTAGACATTTGGGCATCAAAAGCACTACACCATATGTACTTATGCTTTTGGAAACTAGTCGTCGGCCAATTGAGGTACATGCTATGATTCGAGTACTGAGATATGTCACTTGAGTACGTCAAATGGATGACAGTAGGCTCCCCAAACGAGCATGAGATGCTAGCACACACTTACAAAAAATGTGGAAAAGTAAAGTGCTTTCAACAGTATGGGTGCTGGGGCATCCGAATATATATGCATGGACACATTTCAATCAGACCTCTTACAATCATATGAAGCAAAATATCAAAGCAAGGGAGCAAATGGCAAACTTGCTTATTACAATATGCATATCTATCCTTCATGTTGGGAATCCTACATGCAGGCAGAGGCACACACGCAACCATACATAGCCAACCCACTCTCGGTGGTATTTAGACAGAGTATTGCACGACTTTGAACTCAATCACACACTTTATTGATCGAGACATGTGCATGGAGTGGATAGGCAAGAGAGACGAGGTTATGCAAGCTGTGCGGACTACAGAGTGTAGAATCAGAGGAGCACATGATTATGACATGCCCAGCATATGCACACATACGAGCTGACTTTGATATCCCTTTACAAGGGCCACTTCACCAGTTTTTGACCACTTCTTCTATATCTAAGTTAGGAGCTCTCATCACCCGCATGTTACGCCTTCGAGAGAACCACACTACATAGATCATTCTTTCACTATAGCTACCCTTTCCTAACATGGGGGAGGAGAATCATTGTATATTTGGAAAGGTCCCATGGGTCATAGTTTGGCCTTCCATGGACGATAATAAACTACTCTACTCTACTCTCTCTCTCTCTCTCTCTCTCTCTCTCTCTCTCTCTCTCTCTCTCTCTCTCTCTCTCTCTCTCTCTCTCTCTCTGTGGCCACCCTATGGGCCTAGGAGTCATTAGGCGCCCAAGAGTCGTCAAGCATCCAGGAGCAACCACCTAGGGCCGCTGCCCAAGAGCCATCATGGGTCACATGGCTAGAACTATCAAGGGCCAAGAGCCGGAGGTGTTGGGGCCACCATGGCTAGAGCCATGTCACATGCCAGGAGTCATGCCGTCATCGTCATCATTATTAGAGACGTCACTACTGTCATGGGAGCTATGGCTACCATGGTTAACAGCCACTGTCATCATGCCTAGGAACATCATAGCGGAGAGAGATAGAGAGAAAGAGAGAGAGAGACGTGCAATAGAGACCGTTGTGGGGCCCATGAGCAGCATAGCACACAAAGAGAGAGAGAGAGAGAGAGAGAGAGAGAGAGAGAGAGAGAGAGAGAGATGCCACCTAGTAGCAATCCTTGTTGCCCATCATTGACAGAGAGGCACCGCCCACGAGTAGCTACTATGCCATCGTCGATCGCCCAGGAGCCACAGAGAGAGAGAGAGAGAGAGAGAGAGAGAGAGAGAGAGAGAGAGTGTGTGTGTGTGTGTGTGTGTGTGTGTGTGCAATATGTGTGTGTGTGGTGGTGAGAGGTTTGAGAGAGAGGAAGAGAGGTTGGTTAGAGAGAGAGAGAGGATTAGTGAGAGTGTGTGTGTGTATATGCAAGATGGAGAGAGGGGGTAAAAAGGGGGTGGAGAGAGAGAGGGTTGGTTGGTTGGTTGGAGAGAGGGAGAGAGAGGGGGGTTGGTTAGAGAGAGAGAGAGGGAGAGTGGTTAGTTAGGGAGGGAGAGGGAGAGTGGGTGAGGTTTGTTATTATTTATGTGTATTGATTTATTTATTAATCTTTGTTGTTTTAGTTGTGTATTTGTAGGCAAATGGGTTTTGCTTGCGAGAATTGGTCTTTTGGCAGTTTTTGACAACAATTATCCAAGTTGGTGATCTCTCTCTCTCTCTTTGTAATATTGTTTTGTTCTATTTGTTGGTCTATTTGTTGTTGGTTGAGAGAGAGAGAGAGAGAGAGAGAGAGAGAGAGAGAGAGAGAGAGAGAGAGCGAGAGAGATAGCAGGTTAGTAAGTTGGCTAGTTAGCTACCTCTTCTTCTCTCTCTCTCTCTCTCTCTCTCTCTCTCTCTCTCTCTTCTTCTTTCTGTTCTCTCTCTCTCTTCTGCTTCTCCCTCTCCCTCTCTCTTCTTCTTCTTCTTCTTTACTCTCTCTCCTCCTTTTTCTTTCTCTCTCTCCCCTCTCTCTCCCTCATCCTCCTCCTCTTTCTCTCCTCCTCCTCCTCCTCCTTTTTCTTATTCTTCTTCTTCTCCCCCTCTCTCCCTCTCCCTCTTCTCCTTCTCTCTCTTCTCCTTCTTCATCTTCTTCTCTCTCTCTCTCAAAATTTATGGGTTGGTTAGCTGGGTATAGAGAGAGAGCGAAGGAGAGAAAGAAAGGAGGTAAGAGAGAGAAGTAGGTTAGTTATGTTAGTTGGTCGATTAGGTAGGGCAATAGAGAGAGAGGGGGAGAGAGAGAGAGAGGGAGAGTAGGTTGACTACATTGGTTGCGTGAGTTAGTTAGCAAGTTAGTTAGGTAGAGAGAATGGTTTATATATCTCTCAAGGTTAACACGTGCCTTTTGTCCAGTATGGAGGCTTCTTCTTCTTTTACATCTTCTTCTCTCTCTCTTCTTCTTCTTCTTCTTTTGTCTCTCTCTTCTCCTCCTCCTCTGTCTCTCTCCTTCGTGTTCTCTCTCTATCTCCTGCTCCTCCTCTCTGTCTCTCCTTCTTCTTCATGTTCCTCTCTCTCTGCCTCTCCCCTTTTTCTTATTCTCTCTCTCTCCTCCTCTCTCTCCCTCTTCTCCTTTTTCTTCTTCTTCTCTCTCTCTCTCTCATTCTTCATCATCATCTTCTCTCTCTCTCTCTCTCTCTCTCTCTCTCTCTCTCTACCCGACTAACCAACCCATAAAATTCGTGAGCGTGAGAGAGAGAGAGAGAGAGAGAAAGGACGAGGCAAGAGAGAGAGAGAAATAGGTTAGTTAGTTAAGTAGGGGGAGAGAGAGAGAGGGGGGGGGAGGGAGGGAGGGAGGGAGAGTAGGTTGACTATGTTGGTTATGTTACTTACGTAGTGAGTTAGTTAGTAGGTTAGTT